>NC_092052.1:101817616-102016615 GCF_003086295.3 Arachis hypogaea | reverse complement strand
ATTAGGGTTACAGATGAAGGTTAAAACTGGAAATAAGAAAAAAGGGTAAGAGCAAAAGTGTAAAAAAATTATGTCCATGTCTAAAATCTGTGTCTTAGCCGAAGGAGGGACACTGAAGATATGCATTTTGTGTGCACTTGTGTGCACTGTGCCATCGAATGTGTGTCTTATCAAACAAATGGTGTCGTCGATGTCTCTAGTGGACATGGACACTAACCATTGCCTTAGCAAATGTATCACACGAACTCTACTACTATACTATACTATACACCACTGAATTTCGGTTAAGGTAATTGACAACCTAAGGTTCTGGAAGAAATACCTCTTAAATTTTGATTTAAAGATATATGCTTTTGAAACACAAATCTTTTCCTTCTTCGGCAAACCAGAATTTAAATTTAAATCAAAAGAGAACCAGTTCTGAAGCCAGTTAACAGATGTAATTGCTCTTAGCATGCCATCCCTTTTTCACATTTGTGTTTCAATAATTTTTATTTTATTTATTTTATTTTGCTTCTATTGTTTGCAGGTAGAGAATGCGGGATCAAACCCTATCTCCGAGATCTTGTTGTCCTTTCCTGAAAATCAGGCAAAGCACCTGGCATACTTGACAGCAACACTTAATGAAGGAAAGGGGAAAGGGAAAGCATCTTCTGGTGCTGGTTTACCCACTGAAGTTGTTATCCCTAAAGATGTGCCTGATTCTTGACATTTTATTCCCTATCTTTACCCAAGGGGCTTGGGAAGGGAGAGAGTTTGCTGTTGGATGTCTTGGCTGTTTTACCCATGCGTTGGAACCATTTCCTGAGAAAATTAGTCAAGCTGATATCCAGCTTTTACTGTTTCAAGATACTGCACACTTTCTTTCTCCTTATAAAGTAATGGTCCAGTCACTCGCTGTTAAATTGCCCGAAGCAAGAGTTGAGTCCTACACAAAACTTGAGGGCACAAAACTGTCTGGATCTGAAGTTGAAAATATGGCCCGTTCCATAATATTCCACCATTTTCATACTTGCCAATAATTATTCACTTTGAGAATAATCAACCCTTTGCAGTTGCTGAAGAGTTAGTGCGAGAGATCGAGATTTCCCATTGGGGAAATGTACAGGTCACAGAGCATTACAATCTCTTTCATGGTGGTGCCAAGAGTAAAGGAGAATTTTCTAGGTTACCTTGTTTCTGCGATTATGAATTCCTCTGTCGTTATTTTGTTAGAGTGACATGTAATAGTAGTTTGTTTCCATGCAGACTTGACTATCAGGCCAGCCATATGTAAGAGGTGCATCAGCCTTTAGGCGTCTTGTTGCAAGCTGCCGCCACGAGCTCATTCAGTTTACTACAGGGATGAAATTGGAAACATTTCCACTCTAGTTATGGGGTGACTCAAAGAAGGTGGATGTCTCCAATTTCCTATTTTTGCTCTGAAATACTTTGCTAATATTTGCTAAGATTATACTTCTCTGAAAGCAGACAGAACTGAGATTGAACCTAGGTACCCTTTGTTTGGTGGATGGAGAACTGCTTTTACGATGGATATGGTTTGCCATTGCGGACTTCCTATTCGAATCGGATGGAAAACGTTTCCTTAATTTTCTTTTGGTTCCCCTATAATGAGCTAGTGATTGACACTCTCATTGTGAAGGTTAGCTCATTATTTTATCTTGATAATGAAGATACAAATGTGATTTTTAACTAATTGGTACCTGAGTGGTTAACAACTTCAGTAGTTGTTCTTAAACTGGAAATACTTTACTAGTAATTCATCTTTTGTAATCCTCCCTACATTTCGTTATGTTCGGTTATTTTCCTCATCATATAGTGCTTACAACTACATCTGCTGTTGCTTGCAATTGCAGGTTGTTCTACCAGAAGGGTCCAAAGATATTTCTGCGTCTGTTCCATTTCCGGTGAAACAATGGCAGGAGGTATTGCCTAGATAGTTAGATTGACCTTTTCTGCCAAACCATCACTATTTTCTTTACCATCAGTTTTAGCTCCCTTATCTGGGTTTATAGCCATTCCATGTAATTGTTGCAGACAAAGTTTTCCCACTTGGATCTTGTTGGTAGACCTGTTGTTGTGCTGGAAAAGAACAATGTTGTGCCTGAGCATAATGAGCACTTTCAGGTATTACCCCTCTATCTTTTGACGAAGCTTATGTAAGATTGTATCAAGCAGGCCACCAAGAATAAATTAGTGTGCTAATGTTTTAACAATCTTGCCCACAAGGATAATTGTTACCAATAGTGTGATATTTAGCACAATAGTGTGCTAGTAACAATCTTGGTGAAAGGTTCTGAGCATCTATTTGTTTGAAAGGAAAATCAATAAAAAAAAAATAAATTACTGTGAGAATTAAGACTAGGATACCAAATCTCATAGACCATTTTGAATTTGGAGATGTATTTATGTGTTAAGTTTTTTGCTTACTTTACACTTGGTTGTTGCGACTTGTAAGTCTAGGCTGCCAGAAATTGAAACAGAATAGATTGCTAGAATACAAGAAAAACAGATTATGAATTTGATTGGTTGATATATTCTTTGGTATATAGCAATGACGTAGATGTACATCTTACTAATTGTCATTGCTGATGTTGCAGGTCTATTATAAATTTAACAGTCTCTCCATGCTCAGGGAGCCTCTGATGTTGATCTTTGGGTTTTTCTTTCTCTTTGTTGCCTGCATTGTCTACATGCATGCGGATTTGTCAATCTCCAAATCATCTGCATCTTATTTGGCTAAGGTCCAGTGGGAAGAGGTAATCAACGGTGTGTTTTGTATAGAATCTAACATTTACAATTGATTGGTACTTAGATTATTGACTCGTGTCACCACCATTCAGGTGCAAGCAACTGTTCAGCAGATCCATAATATCATTAGCCATTGCTTAACAGCACATGACAAGCTAGAAGCATCATTGCGTGATCTTTCTAGGACAGGAGATGTTCAAGCTTGTAAAGCAACTAGAAAATCAGTTGATAGCTTGTTGAAAGGGGTTTCTAAAGACTTGAAGCCTCTGGTGACATTCTTGCAATCTTCTCCACAAGCAGCTCATATACTGCCCAAGGTTATGCGAGAAATAAATACTTCTGGTCTATATTCTTTTCCTCTTGATTTTATACTGTATTTCTATAACATATGCTGTTGTTTTCAGGTGGAAGAACTGATTGCTAAGGAGAGAGATTTGCAGGAGAGACTCATGGCAAAACACACAACAGTTGTAGACTGCTACGAGAAGAAGTTAGGAGGAAGGGAAATTGAGAATCGGATTGCTTCAAATCAGCAGAAAATTACCTCTTTGAGGCAGGAGGTTGATGACCTCATGGATTTTATCGATGAGATATGATGATTGTTGAATATGCTGCTCCGGACGACATGAAATGAGACCATTTTGACATTGTTTTACTTGTTTGGTTCGAATTTTGCGGCGGTCTAATCGTTGCCAAGAGAGGATTTTGCTAGTTTTGTATGGACTTTATTTATATATTGTAGCAGCAGTTAAGGTTTATGGTACTGTACACTTTTATATCCTTGTTATCTTACCAATACCTACTGGATGGTGGATACTACTAGTACTTAACTCTCTTTCATCGAGCCCGTATTACACGACCAACGGAATTGAAATTATGAAATACAGAGGTTTTTTAGATACTTGTATAAAATATGGTTTGTTTTTATTACAAATTGTTGTAACAAAATGATCAAAATTTGATTGGTTACAATTTATATTAAGAGTTCCATAATGTTGATTAAATATTGAAAACATATTATGTGCAATTTGATTATTAAATGTTTTATAGAAAAACACATGAAATAATTCAACCATATAATTTTCATGGAATTAGAAAATATATCAAACGCCATCTAGCCAAACCCATCTACCATATGCTTATGTTGCCCAAGAGAGTGGACAGCAAATGGGCCCATAGATAAGAAAACCCTTATACAAAATAAAAAACGTAGCATCATCAACTTAAAAAAAACGTAGCATGTTTTAGGGTTTTATGGAATAAATAATCTAAAGTCCTGCTGAAGATAGTAGGGGATAATCGAGTGAGGGAAAAAAAAATGGAGACATCTCTGAGATATGGAGAGATTCGAAAGCTCTAAGAATCATGCGAAGGAGAAAGTCCCAATCGACTCGAACACTTTCTTCCAGGTAACAGTGTTGTTTTGGCCATCAAATGCTATGCTGTAATTGAAGAAATATTTCTCCTTATAGTTGAGGTTGTGTACGTGGCACTGTTCTGGCAGGTTCATGGAGAGCTTGATACCAGAGTCGGGCAAGCCAGTTCTCTGAGTGCCCAAATTAGACATTTCTACCCCTCGGTCAGTTCCGTTTTACTCCCAAGCCCTAATCGTATTTCAAATTAAATTCATTAATTCTTGTTATGTGATACTGTAATGTAGTTTATCAGCAACACTTGGTGTTGGATTGCGCTATGATAAGCATGAGAAGCTACGCTACACTGTTCGTGCAAAGAAGACATTCCCTGTCACTGTTGATAAGCTCTTTGACTTTAAAATTAAGGGACGATGTGACGTTGACCAGAACTTTAAAGAGGTACCGGAATTAGTTATTGACTCTTTAGTGTTGTTTCCTTTGATCTAATAACGGCAGCTGCTACTTTGGTTTTCGCAGCGGAAGTCTAGTGGAGCTGCTGAATTCTCATGGAACATATTTAATTTTCAGAAGGACCAAGATGTTAGACTTAGGCTTGGCTATGAAGTCTTTGAACAGGTTTCTCTTGACTCTTGCACATCACCTAATAGCTATGCCATATGCATAGTTCCATGTCCTTCAATTTAGTGATTCTATTATATGCATCTCAATTAGTGGAAGCGTAGAGAAGTTGAGATTGAATTTTATGAACTGAAAGGGGATTGCTAAATACAACTAGTGCAGTTCAAATGCTGAAGTGATGAGTGGAAATTGTTGGATGGAATTGTGTATCCTTATTTTAAGTTATTTTCATTCCAAAAGAATAACTAAAATCACTGTGGATATGTTGTGTGGTAACCAATCCGAAGCTGTGGAACCAGTAAATTAGCATGAAGTTGCAATTAGTAATTTATTCCCCCATACTATTTGCTCGGTCATTTCATACTCTCTACATGTTGTCCTTTTCGTTAATGGTAACACTGTATGTTTGAACCTTGTTTCAGGTTCCTTATGTGCAGCTTAGGAGAATAATTGGACCTCAATGCAGACTACAAAGGTAGATGGAGTGTGAGATTTGATTTATGAGAATAGTAGAGCGCTTTTCTGAAGACTTTATTGTTGTATCTGTGATTTTTTCTGAAGAGCTACATAGCTGATACTTCATTGGAAATCAATTGATATCAAATTATCAAGCATTTGGAGCTGTATTTGATTCTCACCTCAAACTCATACCCAAGCAACACCCAAAGAATGATATTATAATAAAAAAATGGCACAATCCGTAGCTTTTATATCTGCTCAGAATTTTCTAATGAAGAATTATATTTCCGCGCTAGTTTATTTTCATCCAACAAAAAGGAATAATTATAAATATAAATGAGTATTTGATCAAAGTAGTTTCAAAAAAGCAGTATTAGTTATTTAATTATGTATTAATTTTAGAGTAATATACCAAATCAGTTTTCAAAAAAATTTTTAGTCAGACAATTTAATTCTAAATAAATTTGAATCATTAAATCAGTTTTTAACTTTTTATTTTGTTAGATATATCAATTCTCACGTTAAATTCTAATAAAAAAATTAATTGAATCAGTCTTTATTTTTTTTATTTAATAAAAGTATATCAGTTCTTAAAAAATTTAAAATTTTAAAATCGATCTTTTTGTTTAGACAGACAATATTAGTTCGTCTAATGAAATAAAATTATTATTATTATTATTATTTGTTAGTGTATTCATTTTTTTGTTTTTTGATTGTTAGATTGAAATGGTGTAATAGGATAAATTAGCGCTAGTTTCTCAACACTTATTCAGCATAGTGTCCGTTTAGCCATCAGTTGTGGCCTTTGTGGGATTCCTGAAGTAACTTTGCTCAACCAAAGATAAAAATGGGAGAATTAGGCTTATTTGGTTATTGTTAATTATCATTTTAGGTTGGCCAAAACCGAGTTTAGTGACAGTAATTAGTTTGGACTTTGGACTTTCGAGTAAGACTGATCAAGGACAGGGACTAGCCCTTTATCGACTTTAAATATTTATTATTATTTGCAATAATGCTTTGCATCCAAGTAATTTTCCTAACCAAGTCCAACCATGTAATTTTTTCTCATATGCCATGCCACCTTTCTTTCATGTTTTTTTAAATACTTTTAACGTAAATCTATTCAACGTAAAACTTCCTCTTCAACTTCCTTCTTCGTTCTTCTTCAATGTAAAGCTTCTTCGTTCTTTTTTTTTTTTTGTTTCTCTGATTTCTCTTCAGATTTTCATTCATTTTTGTTGTGTTTTTCCTCAGATTTCTTCTCTTTCTCTTTAGATTTCGATATGCATTTAAATAGCGTATTATTCTTCTGAATCGAATATCGTATTATCAAAACAATAAATGATTCAAGTTCAAATCAATTGAATGAGAGCGATTTGGATTATTCTTCTTAATCGAATCAAGTGGACAAGGTTTGGATCGGTCTTCATTTTATCTAGTTTCATTCTTCAACAATTTTGAATTGAATGGAATGGAATGCAATTGAATAAAGTAATAAAACCAGTGTTCAATTTTCGGTTCATTTGGTATTATATAATGGTTTTATTTTAATAATATTTTCGGTTCATTCTAGAATGCTGGAGTTTCTGAATTTGAATTTATATAATGGACATTTTTCGGTTCATTTGTTATTACACAATAATCTTATTATGATATTATTTCAGTTCATTCTTCAAAAATTTTGAATTGAATTGAATGGAGTCCAATTGAATAAAGTGATAATGAATAATTTTGTCTTTCTTTGCTAAAATATGTGTTGTTCATGAATTTGAATTTGGATAGAATGCAGGAGTTTTTGAATTTATATAGAATGCATATGTTTCGGTTCATTGGTTATTACACAATGGTCTTGTTATAACAATATTTCTGTTCATTTTACAGTCCAGGTGTATTGTCGATGAACAGTTCGTCCCAGAGGTTGAGATGACTTCCAAGACACTCGAAGAAGTTGGAAAGTTCTACAAAGATTATTCCAAACTTGCTGGTTTTTCTACGAAAATAAGGAACACCATTCAGAAGGGAGATGAAATTAAGAATTAACTAATTACATGTAGTAGAGAGAAAAAAAAATAGAAATCCAAGATATCTCCAACACTGAAGACAAACCCTCAGTTGGAATAAACTGTCCAGCCAGGGTTTATGTACATATATTGAAGGACGTTGGTCTTTGGATTATTTCTAAAGTTGTTCTGAATCATTCACATCCTTGCTGTCTAGATCGAAAAAAGATACTTAAACAACATAGGGAGCTAAGCATGTTTGTGCGTCGTACTATTGAAAATAACGAGGAAGCCAGAATCAGACCGTGTAAAATATATCAGTCATTTGTAGCAGCAGTAGGTGGTCATAGTGAACTAAGTTTTATTGAAAAAGAAGTGAGGAATTACATTACAAAGGAAATACAGAATGTTTCCGAAGCCAAAAAATTTGGAAAGTACTTATTAAGAATGAAAGAGAAGAATCAAAAATTTTTT
Source organism: Arachis hypogaea (assembly GCF_003086295.3). Taxonomy (NCBI): domain Eukaryota; kingdom Viridiplantae; phylum Streptophyta; class Magnoliopsida; order Fabales; family Fabaceae; genus Arachis; species Arachis hypogaea. Next base: position 102,008,937 of record NC_092052.1, on the reverse strand, counting down.
TTTGAGCTTAACCTTGAAGTTGATCACTCTATCAAAAATGCATTTTAGGCTGATGCAAGAAGCAGGGTTGCGTACGAGTATTTTGGAGATGTTGTTTCATTTGATACGACTTACAACACAAACATGTGTTTGGTTCATTGTGATATAATATTTGGTTCATACGCATAACCAGTTTTGGTTCATAACTGTTGGTGTCCATTTGCAGGTACAATCTGGTTTTTGGTTTTTTGTGGGTGTGAATCACCACGGTTAGTCGACACTTCTCGGATGTGATTTGATGAAAAATGAGGATACTCAGTCATTTAAATGGTTATTCAAATGTTGACTTCGTTACATGGGAGGAAAGGCACCAAAGGGGATTCTTATTGATCAACGCGCATCGATACAAAAGGTTATTGAGAGCTGTATGCCAACAACAATTTACCGGTAGTACATTTGGCATATCATGAAGAAGATCCTAAGTAAATTAAATGGCTACAAGCAACATGAAAAAATCGAATAAGAGATGAGTCATGTTGTTTGGGACTCATTTACAAAAGATGCATTTGACAGGAATTGGAATGATTTTTTCACAAAGTATGGTGTTGGAGGCAATAAGTGGCTTTCAGGTAACCGATGTTTTATTCGAATTAATTGATATTGTTATTTTTCGGTGAAAACGGGTATAACTTTCAGTTCATTTTGTGTTTGATTTTGGTTCATTTGCAGAGCTATTTGAAGATCGTCATTTATGAATTCTAGTTTATCTTAATCACCACTTTGGACCGGGATGAGAAGCACACAAAGGAACGAGAGCATGCATGCTTTTTTTAACAAGTTTATTACACGCAATAGCTCCTTGATTCAATTTGTAAAGCAATATGATAATTGCCTAGAAAGCAGAGAGCAAAGAGAGAGAGAGAGAGAGAATTTGATATTGCATATTTTCATACTGTCATACTGTGTGCAACAAAATCAACAATAGAGGCTCAATTTCTGCATGTGTATACTCATGAAAAGTTCAGAAAAATTCAAGCACAATTTAGAGGAAAGGTGAATTGCATCACAAGATCAACACAGTCAGTTCTAGGTTATATGGCATATGAAGTTGTAAAACAGGTTTCTAACTCAAGGTTCAACAAGTTTGTTGTTACATACAATGCGATATCATGCAAAGTAAAATGTCAGTGCTTATTGTTTGAGTCAAGGAGTATATTGTGCCGTCATTCTTTGAGTGCCTTAAGCTTTGAGCGAGTAGATAAAGTGGCACCGAAATATATATTGGAGCCAAGAAGCAATAGATTTAATGATTTGGTGTTTCGCTTGTACAATATTTGTGAATTTGCGTCAGAATCCGAGGAGTTGACTGGAATTCTGCACTGGAATTTTGATAATGTCATGGTTGAGATGCAAGAATATCAAGCGAAAAGTAAAAGCAAATATTCGTTATCTCACGACGACCTACGTTGAATGATGTTAACGACCTTCAAAGCCCCCACGTGTTAGAACAAGCGGACGTCCCAAGAATTGACTGGGATCAAATATGAAAAAAAAAAGATCGCAAATGCAACAAAAAAAAAGAAGAAGAAAAAGCCAGCTCTAAACGAGGTAACATTGATTTGCTTTTGATTAGGAAAAATGCGTTTGTGCATTTTGCTAATATATGATTTATTTCTTTTTGCAGTTAAACCTTTTAGATGGTGGATCATTGATTCAGTCAAGCTCCGGCCTTTATCATGCACATGATATGAATTATCCCGAAGTGGATGATAGAAATTTTGGTGTTTATTAAAATAAATTTTGCTAATATAATATTTTTCCTTTGATAAAAATGAGGGTTAATTTCTGATTTGTGTTATTTTTTATTGAATAGTCACATTTTGATTTTTCAAACTAGTTGCTGTAATTGTGTTGTGGTAAACAGTTTTAGGTATTTAGTTAGAATACATTTCAATTCATGTTTGACTAAATTTCGGTTCATTTGAGTTTTAGTCATATAATGAGAGTTAATTTCTTATTTATGTTATGCTTTATTGAATAGTCACTTTTTAGTTTTTCAAACTAGCTTATGCAATTGTGTTGTGGAAAACAATTTAGGTGTTTCTGCAATTGAATAGTCATATAATGAGGTTCATTTTCATTTCATTTTGTGCATAAATTTCGGTTCATTTGTGTTTTTTTCCGCTCTTGAGGTTTGATACATATATTCAACCTATTTAGTGTATTCATGGTGAATCTAGATTCATTCAAATTAATGTGATCTCAATATAGCCCATACATTTTCAATAAATAAAAAAAAGAATTTAAGAAAAAATTTTCAAATATATACATTACCATTTACAACGAGTGAAAGAAGTGTTTACCTCTTTACAATTCCTTACAAATTAGTGTTAATTACAGATTGAACCTATTTACTTTTTATATTCCCAGATGAGAATTTACAAAAAGAACTTGAGAGGGCAGCGAATGGCTTTGAGATTCTTATGGCTTCAGATGCCTCAATGACTTTGTCTATCAATTTAATTACCTTGTCCAAGAGAATGGTTGGACCATATTTTCGTCTGAAAGCATCTGCTTCTTCCTATAATTCAATTGAAAGAAATTGCTTAATTTAAACCCATATAAAATAAGAAATAAACCGAAATTTATCAATTTAGAAATTACTTACCTATTTTTAGTTTTTACATTTATATTTTTCATTTTTGATTTTTTCGGGGTCAATTATTTCCATCCATTTCATGATATATATTTCACAATCATAAACTAAGAAAATAAAAGGAGACTTTATTTTAAATCACTTAATCAAAAAAGTATATATATTCACATAGCTTTATATACATATACTTATTCAAAGATCGTCAAATGCAAGTCCTACCCCTCTAGAAAACAAAACAGTAAACAACGAGGGAAAAATAAAATCTAAGAAATTAACTCGTAAACTCAATCTTCTATGCTCCTGTAACTCCGCACTAAACCTTTGCACCTGTAGCTGAAAGGGGTGGAAATAGGGGGTAAGAATTGGGGAGTTCTTAGTAGGGTCAGGGAGTATAGTTATGTTCATTATTCAAATCTAAAATTCATATTTTCCTTGTTTAAAATTTTGCACAAAACAACACACCATACATTTCACTGCTTACTAAGAAACTATTTTAATCAAAACTTACCACTGATCCTACCAATCACGGCCTCTGGCCCAACTCAAATCAACTCAGCCTCTGACCCAAATTAAATCAACATCAAAACTCAGTTACAAAATAGAATTAATCACAAGCACACACAATGCAAGACAAACACAATCAGAGAGCAATTACAACAAGTACAACAAATAACAATTAGACAAAAATCATCAGATAGGCAAACCAAAATACTTAAGCATATCCAGACAAAGCAAACAAATACAGTATGATGCATGCCTGTTCTACTGGCCGTGAGCTCACTTGTCGGTTACTTTGCCAGAACCTGACACATCCGGTAGCCAACCCGGATATCGTCCTCTTGAAAACCGGTGAGCAGTACACCACCACGAACCTCGCAAGATCTTCAATTGAAAAAACAACACACACGTGGGCGGTAAATAACCACGATCCCCACAAAAACATTCACAAACCGTGGGCGGTAAACAACCACGATCCCCACGTCCATCGCAATACTGGACAAAGAATACACTACCACGATCCTTACCAGGTCATAACTCAAATTTAAAACCACAATCTTTTAAAATCTTGACCTGGAGCAAGTGGGACTAAGCCACAACCCTTGCATACTCCCCAGGTCTTTCCAGATATCAAAATTTCTCTTTAAAAAAATAATTCAAATCTATTTCTCTTTCATTAAACTCCTTTTCTTGATAAATCAAATTCAAACATAATACTTTTCTCGATAAAACTCAAAACATAACTATTTCTTTAATAATTCAAAATTGGATAATATAAATTTTAAAGCTTTTAAAAATCTATTTTTACTCCCAAAATAATCAAAACACCCCAAGTGGCTGTTCATACATAACTGAATCAAAATCTCAAGCAAACACCAATAATTCAACATAAACTCATTCAAACTTAAACAATAATTAATCAAACCAACGTTTCCTTATCAAATTCATATTTAATTATTATAAATTAACAAAACCTACCTCCGTACAAAATCAAAACAACGGAAGCTCCGGAGAAGCTTTCTGACCGAGCTGCTGAAGAGAAAAACGTTAGAAATCGTCTGTGCCTCCTGGAAATCCAATTGGGAGAATTCAAGGGGAAGGGGAGCTACGTCACCGTCAGCTTCCACCAAACAATAGTGACACTAGCATATAGAGGAGGAAGATACAAACACTTTTATCGAATTAAATTTTTTATTGGAGTTACGAATCTCAAGAAATTAAAGCCAGAAGTTCGAAGGTTCCATAGTTTCTCTTCCTCACCCATGGTCTCTCTCTCACTTGATTTCTCTCTTTCTTTCTCAAATTTTATTCGGTCAAATGAATGGATGAAACCTAAGTAAGTTATATATATATATATATATATATATATATATATATATATATAAGCCACGTTTTGGCTTTCTTTTTGTTGCTTTCACATTGGCTTCCGCCAAGTAAATAATTCATTTTCCTTTATTCCCTTATCAAACTTATTAATTAATTAATTAATTAATTATTAATAATAATAATTCTTTCATTTTTTTTCAAAATATCTTATTATATTAAAATTATTTAGAATCCTAATAGATTTTAAACTCAAAGTATCATAAAATTTAATTTAATTACTTTAAGAAAAATAATTTTCTTTAAATAAAATAATAAATTATAAATAACTCATTATTTAATTTTTTAAAAACTCGCGGTGTTATATCTCATCCACCTTATAAAAATTTTTGTCCTAAAAAATTGTTATATTGGAATAAGTTTAAATTTAAACTAAAGAAAATAAGGTCCACAAAGAGAAGTACATGAATATCAAAGATAATGTTTGGAAGAGGTCAGGTAGGCAATTAAGTTTGCAGGCAAACAAAAGTACATGGGGACAGTAAGGTTTGGTCGGAAAATATTCAGATCATGTTCTGAGATAATCCAAGGCAAGAATTCCAATGAAGATAATGAAAGAAGAGATGGCACGAGTTCGTGTAGCACGAATAAAGGGTATACTTCGAAATGAATCCTTAAAACGTAACTTCTAACATTCCCAAACCCCGTAATTCGCATTACTTATTACTTTTATTTCATCCATGATAACCCATTAGTGTTTCCATATACATAAATTATCAGTATTAAGTTAGTCAGACCTAATACCATGAGGAATGTAACGGTCGACTAATAGCATTAATCATTAGACAGTCATGCATCTGAAACTCAAACTCTTGTCATTGGGACAAATCCTATTGCATGACAGACACTTAGAGTATGCAGTGAAGCATAGTCAATCAATTCCCAAGTCTCTAACATGAACGAACTGCTCTGATACCATAATGTAACACCCTAACTTTTAGCACCTTATGATCGTACTAAAAGTCTGAGCGCTACTTACCTCTAAATCTTTTTATTATATACTATCTTTATTTATATTGAGCCTTCGCGAATACGAACCGAAACTTTAATTACAAAAACGAAAGGAGACTTTATTTTAAATCACTTAATCACAAAAGTATATATATTCACATAACTTTATATACATAGACTTATTCAAAGATAGTCAAATGCAAGTCCTATCCCTCTAGAAAAAAAAACAGTAAACAACGAGAAAAAATAAAATCTAAGAAATTAACTCGTAAACTCAATCTTCTATGCTCCTGTAGCTCCGCACTAAATCTTCGCACCTGTAGCTAAAAGGGGGTGGAAATAGAAGGTAAGAACTGGAGAGTTCTTAGTAGGGTCGGGGGAGTGTAGTTATATTTATTATTCAAATCTAAAACTCATATTTTTCTTATTTAAAATTTTGCACAAAACAGCACTACATACTTTTCACCGCTTACTAATAAACCATTTTAATCAAAACTTACCGCTGATCCTACCAATCACGGCCTCCGGCCCAACTCAAATCAACTCGGCCTCTGGTCCAAATTAAATCAATATCGAAACTCAGTCACAAAACAGAATCAATTACAAGCACAAACAGTGCAAGACAAACACAATCAGAGAGTAATTACAGCAAGTACAACAAATAACAATTAGACAAAAATCATCAGAGAGGCAAACCAAAATACTTAAGCATACCCAGACAAAACAAACAAATGCAGTATGATGCATGTCTGTCCTACTGGCCGTGAGCTCACGTGTCGGTTACTTTGCCAGAATCTGACACATCTGGTAACTAACTCGGATATCGTCCTCTTAAAAACCGATGAGCGGTACACCACCACGAACCCCACCTGGCAGGTGGTACACCACCACAAACCCCACCATTGCGAGTGGTACACCACCACGAACCTCGCAAGATCTTCAATTAGAAAAACAACACACATGTGGGTGGTAAATAACCACGATCCCCACAAACACATTCACAACCCGTGGGTGGTAAACAACCACGATCCTTGCTAGGTCATAGCTCAAATTCAAAACCACAATCTTTTTAAAATCTTAACCTGGAGCAAGTGGGACTAAACCACAACCCTTGCATACTACCCAGGTCTTTTCAGATATCAAAATTTCTCTTAAAAAAAAAAAAATTCAAATCTATTTCTCTTTCATTAAACTCATTTTCTTGATAAATCAAACTTAAACATAATACTTTTCTCGATAAAACTCAAAACATAATCATTTCTTTAATAATTCAAAATTAGCTAATATAATTTTTAAAGCTTTCGAAAATCTATTTTTACTCCCAAAATAATCAAAAACACCTCAGGTGGCTGTTCATACATAACCAAATCAAAATTTCAAGCAAACCCCAATAATTCAATAATAATTCAACATAAACTCATTCAAACTCAAACAATAATTACTCAAACCAACATTCACTTATCAAATTCACATTTAATTATTATAAAATTACCAAAACCTACCTCCGTACAAAATCAAAACAACGGAAGCTCTGGAGAAGCTTTTTGACCGAGCTGCTGAAGAGAAAAACGTCAGAAATTATCTGTGCCTCCTAGAACTCCAATTGACCGAACTCAAGGGAAGGAGAGCTACGTCACCGTCAGCTTCCACCAAACAAAAGTGACGCCAGCATGTAGAGGAGGAAGATACGAACATTTTTATCAGATTAAATTTTTTATTAGAGTTACGGATCTCAAAAAATCAAAGCCGGAAGTTCGAAGGTTCCATGGTTTCTCTCTTCCTCACCCACAATCTTTCTCTCACTCGATTTCTCTCTTTCTTTCTCAAATTCCATTCGATTAAATGAATGGATGAAGCCTAAGTAAGTGTTATATATATATATATATATATATATATATATATATATATATATATATATATATATATATATATATATATACACGCTATCCACTTCGAAATCCATTCGAGATTAGGGAAATTTGGTAAAATATAGAAGAGAGCGCAGAATAAAAAGGGAACTATAGCTTGCTTTTCGCGTGGTAAAGCAGACCTACGTCAGGATAACCCCTTTTTTTGAAACACTTTGGTAGTGCTCTTTGATTGTAATAAAAATAAAAAATCAGAGCACAGGAATCATCTTTTATTTTTTCTGTCAAGAAAAAGTCCATCCATCTATATTCGGCAGCTTGAAGAGGGAAGAAGAAGTAGAGCGAATGCTCGTTCTGTTGGAACTCTCGATCTGATCTTAAAAGAGGGGAAGGGAGATCGAAGAACATATCAAGCAGGAATGAATAATTTCATGAGAAGTGTAAACATCACTAGAAAAGGTTATATATATATATATAAGCCACATTTTGGCTTTCTTTCCGTTGCTTTCACATTGGCTTCGGCCAAGTAAATGATTCTCTTTTCTTAAATCCCTTATCAAACTTATTAATTAATTAATTAATAATAGTAATAATAATTATAATTATAATTTATTTATTTTTTTAAAAATATCTTATTATATTAAAAATTATTTAAAAATATTAATAGATTTTAAACTCAAAGTATCATAAAATTTAATTTAATTACTTTTAAAAAAATAATTTTTTTAAATAAAATAATAAATTATGAATAAATTATTGTCCAATTTTTCAAAAACTTGGGGTGTTATACTTTTCCATCATTAAATTTTGCAAAATGAATTGAAATAAACTAATAAATGAACCAAATTACTTAAGGAATAACAAATTTGGTCAATACTTATCAGTAGCATTAAGTGAACCTCAGTTAAATCACAAATGAACCGAAATTAGTTTAGATTTGAACAAGTAGTCATAAAGACTCAATCATCAATAAAAATACATCGAATTCATTTCTAGATTCAAATGAACCTCAATTAAACTAAAAAATGAACCGAAATTACTTCAGATTTGAACAAGCAGTCATAAAGACTCAATCGTCAACAAGAACACATTGAATTTATTTTTGGATTCAAATGAACCTCAATTAAATTAAGAAATAAACCGAAATTACTTTAGATTTGAACAAGCAGTCATAAAGACTCAATCATTAACAAAAACACATCGAATTCATTTCTGGATTCAAATGAACTTTAATTAAACTAAGAAATGAACCGAAATTACATAAGGAATGAGAAGTTTGGCTTACCACAATATCTCGACACACAGTATATTTCTTCATCAAATCTGCGACATTTTCTGTTGTTGTGAAGCATACACATTGTAGAGACCACCTATTGGATGAAAATTTATTAGATGTATGGGAATAAAACTTTTTAGAAAAATTATTAATGTTAATGTAATAGCCGAAGATTTTACTGTATTTTCTACGTCTTGTTTGGGTTTTAGAGACAAAAAGTGGGATCTTCTCCCTCTAAATGAGCTTTGTGGTCCAACTTGAATACGATTTCAAACTCATTGGTTGTCCCTTCTTTGTTAACCTTTATTTGCATCATCCACTGATAATATTTCTCTCTCACCTCCTCTATTATTTATTTTTCTTTCACTGGAGTCTTGTACCCTTCAAGAGTGCTTAAACTCGGCTCGGCACTGGTTTCCTCAGCATATTGCAATGCTGCTGTCACCCCAGCATCCATCACTGCCTTTACCAACTTTTTAAGTTGTGTTACTGTTGGTTGAGAGGTCGATGGACTTATGCCAAGGCTAAACGAAGGTACATCATCTTTCCAATGTCGAGGACGGGGAGAATTGCAAGATGACAGAAGAAAGGTTTTGAAATAATAAAAAAAGCATTATGATATAGTATCAGAACTAATAAAAAAGATTTTAAGTAAAACTTACACATTAAGAGGAGCTTCTTGCTCCGAATGCCTTGCCAAAGTTTCTTCAGGGGCTTGCTCTTGGGGTTCTAGAGGGCAGCTGAATTACACAGGAAAGTATTTAATAATAAACCGAAATTATTATTATATAGCATCAAAACTAATAGAAAATATTTTAAGTAAAACTTACACATTAAGAGGAGCTTCTTGCTCCGATTGCCTTGCCGAAGTTTCTTCGGGGTTTTGCTGTTAGGGTTCTGGAAGGCAGCTGGATTACGCATGAATGTGTTTAATAATGAACTAAAATTATTATTATTATATAGCATCAAAACTAACAAAGGATTTTAACTAAAACATACACAATAAGAGGAGCTTCTGGTTCTGATTCCCTTTCCAAAGTTTCTACCGGGCTTGTTGTTGAGTTTGGGGCTGGTAGCTGGATTACATAGTAATGTGTTTTAAAATGAACCAAAATTATTATTATATAGCATAAAAACTAATAAAAAGTATTTTAATTAGAACTTACTCATTAATAGAAGCTTCTTCTGTTTGAGTTTCTGAAGGGATAGAGGTAAATATTTTTTGTTGTTTTAGCTCTTCAACAAGAGAACTTGGAAGAGATATTGCAATGGGAATACTAATGAAGGTAAACAAAAAAAGAGTTAATGCTGAATGATTAGAATTGAAAAGAAAATTGGAAATCTGTATTAAGTGAATTTACACATTGATTAGAATAGAAAAGTAAATTGAAAAATTCACATATTCAAAGGTTGAGATTGACTTTCTTCTCAAACCACAAGAATTTATTCTTGAGGATCAGGTGTTGGGCTACTGATAATTAAACAAAAATTTTGTGTCAATAATTAAACAAAAATTATTACCTAAATTTAAAAGACCAATGTAAGTATTTCAACTTAAATAGTTTGAGATTGTAAACTCTATTTTTCTTTTTTTTTCATGCCATTTTTTTCTTCTAAAAAAAATGTAACTGGGGATTCAGGGGTGTTTTTCTAATAAAAAAGAAATGAAATTAAAATCATCAACCAAGATATTCAAATTAAAAGCGAAAGAAGTAAATAAATGTTAAGAGGAATTACTTGGTATTGCTCGGTGCGTTTACAAACTATTCCAAGCTCGTCTATGTTTGAAACACAGGTTCACTTTCACTGCCCAAATTTACAGTCGACAGTCTAAGCAAAAAAATAAATATGATTCAATAAAACCAAAGAAATTACATGAGGTCTTAAGAAAATTTAGCAGAGAAAGAAAAAGAACTTTGTATAAGAAACTTAATCTTACGTCTGCGATAAATCATATCGCACGTCCGTCGAGTCATGGTCATCCGGAGCAACATTTGTTTTTGCAGCACCATCATTTTTTCTCTTCATTCTTTTTTCTTTTTTTTACGAGTCTCCTTTTCTTCTTCACTTCTAACAATTCATACAATAAATTTTGATTTAAAATCAAGATAAACCTTAATTAAAAAATAAATGAACCAAAATTTTAAATGATTTGAAAATACAACCCATGTTCGAAAACAAACAGCGAAACAAGCAGTCAAGTGAAGCTCAGTTAATTCACATTCGACCAAAATTATTTCAGATTTGAACAAGCAGTCAAATAGATTCAATCATCAACAAAAATACATCGCATGTATACAGCTGACAAATATTAGAACTATAACTAACCTAACAAGCACACATGAACAAGTTTAGCAAATCCAAGTGAAACTAAACTAAATGAACCTCAAATGAACTTAGAAATGAACTGATATTATCAATACTTATCAGCATCATCGAGTGAACCTCAATTAATTCACAAATGAACTAAAATTATTTCAGATTTGAACAAGCAGTCAAAAAGACTCAATCAATAAAAATAGAATATATTTTTATAACAACAAAATAGTCATTTCTGAATCTTACTCATCTTCGGATTCAATTTTGCTTTTCGAATCCATCTGAAAAATCTTCCTTTTTTTGCTTTGTTTTTCACCACTCTTTGTGGTTGTTTTCTTTTCTATGGCAGTGTTTTCTCCATTTCTTCTTTTTCTCTGCAATGCATACAAAAATTTGTATTAAAATAACAATATAAACTTTTAAATAAATAGATAGTTTTCGATAAGTGATGATGGGAAGTATACTCAAATTCAGAAAAATTTCTTCTTTCAAAGACTAATGCAAGATGACAAGTTTCTTTTTTTCTTTATTCTTCTTTTCCTTTGTTTTTTCCTTCTGTTCTTCTATCTCTCCCCTCTCAATTCTGTTATTTTCACAATTTCCTAAAACAGAAACTTATTTAATTAGCACAATAATTTAAAAGCACCTGAATCAAAATTTCAAGGGAAATGCTTTTTTTATTTATCATTTTATTAATTGTCTCAAAGGCAATCCGGTCAACTAGTCTCTTCTATGTCCAATACTCCACCCATGGTGGTCCGAGAACATCATCTGCTTCTGAATTAAGAAACTTTGTTTCATGAAAATATATTATCATTAACACAAAGACGCAACTATCAACTGAAAGTTTGTGTCATGCTCTCTGGACTTTGATTCCCTTGATCAGGAAGCTCAACACATGCGACATCTAATTTTAATGTCGGACTATCTCCACATGAAGGACAAGTGGCTTTTGGACTGGGAAGACTGTGCTTATAGTTGTCGGTAACAAGAAGCTTTTCTGGATGAAGACGATGAAGTCGTCTTGAATTTCAGCAAGTTTTCCTCCCTTTTAATACTCATATCCATCATAGATTTTGTCAAAGACGCCAAAGTAGCATCTTTGAAGCTGTCAACAATCTCCTTCTGCTGCTCATTCAGTTTGCTATATGCAATTTTTTCAAGAAATTATCCCCTACACTATTTTAATATAAACAAATCAGTTCAGATTTCAACAAGCAGTGAAAAAGTCTTAATCATAAACAAGAACATATCGAATTTATTTTTTGTATCCAAATGAACCTCAAATAAACTAAGGAATGAACGAAATTATTTAAGGAATAAAATTTTTTGTCAATACTAAATAAATGAACCGAAATATTTTAATATAAATAAATTAATATAAAAATAAAAAAAGATCAAAAAAGAAAATACAAATGTATAAGATAAAAATTATAATACCGCCTAAATTTAGGCCCAATGCATCTCCTACCTTGGCAGGGTTATGTAAATTTTGCCGTTGCGAGTGTCTAAGAATCTATGATAGAGATCAAAGCAAAGAATCAATCCCCTCAAGAGCTTGTGCGAGACATTCAATTCTGGGATATGTCTCAGTACACCGAATCCCATTTCTTCAACGATAACTTTCTTTTTTTCACTCAATTCGGCAAACACCCTAGCTATCAATCTTGTTGAGCATCTCAAATCGTGAGTTTCTACAATGATTTGAAACATTATGTTATGATATATTTATAATACAAAAATAGAGTTGATTTAATGTGTATATGCTTACATTGTAATGCGGCTTTTCCTTTTTTGAGATGGTCATCTTTTTCATTTTTGCTATAAGGAATAAAAAATTATGTCAATACTTAACAGCAGCATCAAGTGAACCTTAGTTAATTCACAAATGAACCAAATTTGGTTCAGATTTGAACAAAAACTAAATAAACAACCCCACATGAACAAGTTCAACAAATTCAAGTGAAACCAAACTAAATGAATGTAAATTAAACTAAGAAATGCATCTAAATTTCTTTAAAGAATAACAAATTTGGTTAATACTTAACAGTAGTATCAAGTGAACCTCACTCAATTCACAAATGAACCAAAATTGCTTTAGATTTGAACAAACACTAACTAAATAACCCCACATGAACAAGTTCATCAAATTCAAGCGAAATCAAACCAAATGAATGTAAATTAAACTAAGAAATGAACATAAATTTCTTAAGAAATAACAAATTTAGTCAATACTTAACAGTAGTATAAATGAACCTCAGTTAATTTACAAATGAATCGAATTTGGTTCAGATTTGAATAAAAAGTCATAAACATTCAATCAGCAAGAAAAACACATTCAATTCATTTCTGCATGCAAATGAACTCAATTAAACTAAGAGATGAACCAAATTATTTATCAAAACCAATAAACTAACAACACAGTTTCATTCGATGCCCTAGTTACGGAGGAAAACAAGAAAAAATAGAATCAAAGAAACTCGATCTACTAAATGAACGAATTCGATCCATTAAACATTAAATCGAACTAGTAGAAATGTGAGATTTGCGAGAAATTAACTGAACATAATAACAATAGTTTTCTCAGTACCTTGCGAAATCTTTGTTCTTATTTTTGTGTGTTTTTTGTTGATGAATTCAAACATACCACCAGATTTTGCAGTAATTTTCGCAGAAAATTTAAAAGATTTTTGAGAGATTTTGAGAGAGATTTGAAATTCTTTTGTTGCAGTTTTGAGTTTGAGGAAAGAACAGTTTTTTATATTAGAGCGCGAAGAGAAACGGTAACGTTTGGGGTTTCCAGCGCGTGTAATCATTCTCTTTTATGAGTGGATTTTTTTGGTGTTGGATCTGTTTAGTTGGACTTGGATGCAATAAGGTTTGGATGTGTAGCCCAACTATATTATTTGCTAGTTGAATTAATGGAAGAATGGACAAACGTACACATGAATTTTCACATAGTGGACATATATACACTCTAATTTTTTAATGAGTCATCTTTACACATCAATATTAAGTACCGTTGTCATTTCTACCTTTTCGTCGTCTGAATAACTTTTCTAGCGATAGTGACTGTCAGGTGACTCTGTACATTGTATGACGTGACCTTTTTGATGACAACACATTGAAAACTAAATGATAAATTATTGAATTTGTTAAATTTGAATAAAAAATTTTACAAGTGATTTAGAACTTTTATTCTTTTCCTTCCTTCTCTAAAAAGTGGATGTAAATTAAGGGATGTAATTCAAAAATAGCTCTAAGGACTATATTCCAAGTAAATTTTGGAGAAGAAAAGAAGAAAATAAAAATTCTAAATCACTTACAAATTTTTTTTATTATTATCATTTAAAAACTTTAATAATTTATTATTTAATTTTTACTGTATCATCAAAAAAATTATATCACACTATATATGAGCCACTTGGTAGTTATTATTACAAAAAAAAATTACTCAAACAACAAAAAAAAATAAAAATAATAACAAAACTTGATATTAATATATCCAGATGACTCATCAAAAAATTAAATAATATATTTATTTACCTATAAAAATTTATATTTACTTTTGTCCATTCTTCCTAAATTAGTTAAGAGGTTAATTTTGTCAAAGAAAGCAAGCGAAAGATAGAAGTTAGAAATGAAATGCCAGCTGCAGTGATAATAAAGGAGAAAAAGAAGAGTGGGACCAGTAGTTGTTACTTATAGAGTTATAGTGCTAATCCCACGCAAACGCAAACCCAAACCCAAACAGAGACACAAATCAATCAATCTCTCTCTCTTTGAGAATTGAGACAGAAACCAAAACACCAAGCACATGACTCGTCCCTTGAGAATTTTAGGCGAGCGCAACTCGTCAACCACCGACAACGCCCCCTCCGTCGTCGACTCCGACTTCGTCGTCATCCTCGCCGCCCTCATCTGTGCTCTCATCTGCGTTCTCGGACTGGTCGCTGTAGCTCGCTGCGCTTGTCTCCGCCGCCTCCGCCTCTCATCCTCCTCCGCCGCCGCTACTCCCTCGCTTCCCGCAGCTGCCAACAAAGGTGTCAAGAAGAAGGTACTCAGCTCTCTCCCCAAGGTCACCGCCACAGTCGAGTCGGCTGGCAAGTTCTCCGACTGCGCGATCTGCCTGGCGGAGTTCACAGCCGGGGATGAGATCCGAGTGCTGCCTCAGTGTGGCCACGGCTTCCACGTGTCGTGTATCGACGCGTGGCTGAGGTCGCATTCATCGTGTCCATCGTGCCGTCAGATTCTGGTGGTTCCGAGATGCAACAAGTGCGGTGGTTTTCCAGCACCCGCGAGCTCGAGCACCACCGCCACCGCCTCTCAGCCACCGGAATCGGATTCCACATTTAAAGTAAGCGGCGATCATGCCAATAGGTTTTTACCTTAGCTTCATCCTTTCCTCCAATTTCTTTTTCCTAATCATGTTCATATTTATGTGTATTCTATCTATAAAATTTAGTAATTCAATTCCGTGTGTAATAGGCTAATAGCACTGCAGGATTAATTACTTAGGATTGTAAATAGCATCATCAGCTGAATTATTATTGCATTTGTATTTTGTGCTTTCGCATGTAAGAAAGTAGCACTGCTTATTTGCATAGGGTAGATCAAGCCGCTTGAATTTGGTTACTGTAATTTATGATTTGATTGAAAGGGAGAAACGAAATCGTATAATTGTTTGTTACTTAGACAAGGGAGCACTTAGGAAAAGTGTGGTAAACAAATGGAAGGCATGATCATATTTCTGAATTGAATGCATCTGGATCGGGAATCTTCCGAGCTCTGCAGTTGCCAGGAGGGAAAAGGAGTGGAGAAAAGAATTTTGGGACCCTCTCCAAAGCTTGATTTTTGTGCTTTCCAGGATCCTACCCTAGACAAAGTCACTCCCACTAACTTGATGTTGACACTTTAATAATGTAATGCAATGTCAAATAGCCTCCTGCAAAATGCACTGTCATTATTGGATTTACACAATTATGTTGGTTTATACATGGAGAGACCCTTTTGCTCCCTTGGTGTTGGTAACACATGCACACAAGTATCATGAGACTACTAATAATAAAACCTTGTTGATAAAGGGAGTGTCTTATTGATGCGTTTGGGATTCTTGTGATGCATTCATTGCCTTGCCATATACGACACTTTGAAGGAGTCAAGTAGTCAACAAAGGCACAAACACAGCTCAATTCGCAATGTGATGGCCTGGTTGTTGTAGAAGACCTCTCTGAAATGAATGCCCACAAAGTCAATTCCAAACAAGAACATTCTCAAGTGGTATTTCAGTGCTAAATCCACCACCACTACACCAAATAAACTTTTAAGTTGACTCTACAAGTGAACAATTGAAAATTCTTATTTAGTCACGTTGTGATGTTTCGAACCAGTGTACAAGACATTCTCCACCATGATGAAACCTATGAACTTTACCCGCTCTTGACACGTCTAAATTTATAAAAACAAAAATTATAATAATAATAAAATAAAATCGCCGTCATAGTTTAATTTAATTATTTTCGGGCCACTACATGGCGATCGTGAGATTAAAGATGTGAAAGTTACACTCAGGATCAATCCCACTACAATACATTGCTTTTGTCTTTTTCCCATCCCTGAACATGATCTAGGAGATAAAGTCCTTCCAGTATGATTTGCAACAAGATCTAAAAAATATTTTCCTTTATTTCTTTATCACGTGTAGGATTTCTTATGATTTGATTACTGCACAAATTTGTCTAGACCAACCATGAAGGCAACAATGAAGCCTTTGGTATAGTTGTAGTGATGTTATTTCTCTTGTTATTGAATTTATAAAGGTACAACTGTATCTATGAATTATATTAGTGCATATAACCTATTTCGAACCTGTTTTCATAAAAATCACAAATATTATAATGTATGACTACAAAAAAGGTAGAGCCATATATGGCAATAGATGGGTGTATAATTTAATAACTAAATGAAGCAAATTTGTCCTAACCAAAATCCAGTGATGTTAAAGAGAAGTTGAATTCCCACTTGTAGTCAATAATTAAATAATTGGACAGAAAATGGAGCTTAATATTCTAAGATGCTAGATATCATTAAATATGCTCCTTGACTTTTGGCTAAAAGTGATTCCAATTTCCATTGCAAGGTTTTATTTCTTGTCCTTACCTAACTATAGTTAAGATGGTGTTCCATTTCCATTATTAATAAATAATAACCATACATTTTGCTGCTTTTATTTTATTATCATTACCTTGTTAATTTCTAATCAAAGCCATGTTTCGTTTCCGTTTTCTTCAAATACATTGGATATAAAATATGATTTTGTTTCGGGATGTATGTTAACATCTATCATGTACGGACACCGACACAAATACGGTACATAGCATAATATGAGACACGTTGATACATGAATTTTAAAATCTTATAAGACACGGAGATACGCTTATATATAAAATGTAAAGTATTTTTTAGATAAATTATAATGATATTTTGATATTTTATTAATATTAAAACATAAATTAATTTTTTAATTATTTTTAATGTTTTATTTTAATTATATAAAATATTTTTATTTATTTTAATAAATAATAATATATACTGTTCGTGCAAGGATGCGCGGCTCCGTGCTATACGTCGGCTTCCGTCGGTCAGAGACTTTTGTCCTGCAGCGGAGAAACGCCAAGCCTGAGCACGAACCGGGTGGAGAACCTGCAAAAAGGACTCCAACGATCAAGTTAGTGGAGAGTAGTTACAAGACAGAGTATAAGCGTAGGAAATGTGTACGAGAGTATTCAGATGTTGCCGTGATTCCCTTATTCATTTGGTAACCCCTTTTTTATAGAGTTGTAAGTTGATTCTAATTGATAGTTTGTTAGAGTGATTCTCGGTTTTGACCGAGATTCTTGGGGTTGTTATCACGTTGTGATCATCTGCTGCTTGTGACTGACGTGGCCGAGATATAGGGTGGCAGTTCCGAGTTGTGAGGTACGGTACATAGCCCCCAAGCTTGACTTGCTTGGGTATTTGGTTTTTAGCAAGTTGAGCTTTTAGGATGACCTATATCTCGGCTAGTCATGCCAGCCCCCAAGCTCAACGTTGCGTGCGTTTTGGGCGTGAAGCACTAGCCTTTGTTTTTGAAAAAGTGTTTAAACGAAACGACTGGCATAAGGAGGGCGTTTTCCCATTATTTTAGGGAAACGTGCTGCCATTACTTTACTTAATGTTTTGTAACTGAACCGGTTTTGACCCTTGGTTTCTCTGCGGTTTTTGGTTTTGCGCTCCCACTTTGTTAGTGGGTTGTAATAAGCTGTTTGTGTTATTGGTCTTTGGTGATTCTTCAAAAAGTCACTCTTTTTCCCTCTGATTTTGAAAGAAAATGTCTTCAAAAGGTTAGATTTTCCATTCCTTTTATCCTCTATTCTTTCTCCATCTTTTCGTAATTGTGGTCTGTAATGGATAGAGAAAAGTTAAAGGAGAAGCAGAAAGTTGTAGAGGAAAAAAGGGATGACCTTTATCATTGGGTCCATGACGACGTTAAAACTCGTGCTTCCTCGTATGGTAGTTTTGATTCTCTCCAGGAGGTTCGTGCGATGAAGTTGGTGAAGGATGGCTTTAATGTTGGTGTCGAGCTTCTCCCTTGTTCTAGTGACGATAGGGTTTGTGAACGTAGGGGTGATTGGGGGTATTTTTATATGTATACTCCGTGTTTCTCTGAACTGTATGTTAGGTTTCCTTTTTCTTCCTTTGAGTGCGACGTATTGACTCAACTGAATTGTGCTCCTTCCCAATTACATCCTAACTCCTGGGCATTTCTAAGAGCTTACCAGTGTTTGATGTCCTTTCTAGAATATACTCCTTCCCTTGGCGTTTTCTTTTCTCTGTTTCAGTCAAAAGGGGTTCGGAGGGGTTTATGGGTTTGTTTAAGCAGTTTTCCTGGTTGTTCTATATTTCTTCTGTACAAGTCGTCTTTTAAGAATTTCAAGTCTCTGTTTGTGAAAGTTCGATCTATAGAAACAGAATACCCTTTTTATCTTGATGATGAGCTGATAGAAAGGTATCCCTTGTATTGGTGTTCTGAGCCTGTGCAAGTACTTGAGGCGTATAGAAGTGACGAAGAAGACTTGATTATTGACTTTTTGGTGAAAAACTTTGCTTCCGGCGAGTGTCTATCAATCCCTGAGATGTTAAATTTCGAAAAAGATAATGATAGGGAAGGGTTGCGAACTTATATAGGTAATGTACATGTTTGTCCCCGGTATTAGTTTTCTGTTTCGACGCTGATGTCTTTCGCTTGGCTTTTGCAGGTGGACGAGTACCGCACCTGAATTTCTCCAGGCTTCAATCTTTTCTTGACAGGAAAAGGGAAAAGGGTGTAACTACCTCTGCTGCTCAGAATGTTGATGAAGGGGGTGCTGCTTTTTCGACTGCGCAACCTGTTTCTTCAAAAAGAAAAAGAGGGGTGGCTGATGATTCATTGGAGGTGCTATCCGAAGAAGATAGGGAGGTGGCCGAGGTTTCTACTACTGTTTTTGATCGCCAGTGCAAGCTTCATGGGTTTATTCCTGGGGCAAATGCCCATTCTTTGTGGAGCGACCAATTTCCCTTGGCCGAGCTCTCTGATAGAGCTTCCCAGTTTCCTGGGGATATGCTGCTTACTCGACGTGTGGGTCTGGAAGCTTTAGGCAAATATGTTCAGGTAAACTTTTGTGTCTGTCCTGTTCTTGTCTGTTTTGCTGGTTCTGCTTGTTTGTTTTAATGCTGGGTTTGGTCAGGTTGTTGCTTCTCGTTTGCTGTGCGTCGGGCGTACTACTAAATTGCTTGGGGCTGAAAGGCAGGCTGAGGCTGATAAAATTGCTACTTTGGAATGTTTGGTGAAAGAAAAAGAGAGAGCCATTACTGATATGACAGCGAAAATGAAGGAGAAAGAAAGGTTGGTCTCTGATGCGGCTGCTAAGCTGGAGGAGAAGGGACGAGAAGTTGCTCGCCTTCAGGACCAGATTCGATCTTTTCAAGCCGAGATTAGGGACAATGATAAGACAAAAGGTGAGATGACTGCTCGAATTCATGAGCTTGAGGACCAAGGTATTGAGATGTTCACCTCAGGCTTTGATCGGGCCGTTGCTCAAGTGTCATTATTTGATTCTGGATTCGATGTTCGTCAGCTCGATGTGACGAAGATAGTCGTTAATGGGGAGTTGGTTCAGGACGAGGCTGGTGAAGATCATGATGAGAACGTGCCTCCTCCTGTTTGAAAGAAATTTTTAATATTTGCCTTTAGTAAGTAGTTTGGACTTGTATGTTTTTTGAAAGACTTGTTGGTTTTTATTCCGACTTTATCGACTGTATCTCTGATGTATAGTGTCGGAGTTTGCTTTTGCGAATAGTTTATGACTACAGCGTTTTATTGCTGCTTTGTATATCCATGTATGGGGAAATGTATGATTTTATTCAGATGAATTTGTCCCTCATGTTCGAGGTGTGCAGGATGGTCGGCCTCGTTAAAACCTACCCGAGTAAACCCTCCTTAGGGAAAAAACCTCGTGGTTAGGAAAAAAGAGTACCTCACCATCCTGTGTGTTACAATATTGTGATCAACTATAGTAGTATTTGAGTGATGAGATGTTCCATGTGTTTGGTAATGCTGTCCCATTCAATGCTTCTAGACGATAAGCTCCTCTTCCGACCACTTTAGTGATTCGAAAAGGTCCTTCCCATGTCGCTGCTAATTTTCCATGGCCTGGTGGTTTCCGAACATCTTCTATCTGTCTGAGCACTAGATCTCCCTCCTGGAGGGTCCTCGGTCTCACTCTCTTGTCGTACTGACGTTTCATAGCTAGTTGCATTGATTTTTGCCTTAGCTTCGTGAGATTGCGTTCTTCATCGATGATGTCAAGCTCGGCAAGCCGAATTTGTTCGTTAGCACTTTCGTTGAAATGCTCGGTCCTGGTTGACCCTTGACTGATTTCCAAAGGGATCATGCATTCTGATCCGTATACTAAGCGGAAAGGACTTTCTTTAGTTGTTGATTGCGGAGTTGTGTTGTAACTCCATAGTATCTCTGGTATTAGCTCGGCCCAGCGACCTTTAACCTCGGTTAGTTTTTTGTTAGGGCCTGCAAAATTATTTTGTTAGCCGCCTCTGCGAGCCCGTTGGTCTGTGGGTGCTCAACAGAGGAGAAATAATGTCTAATATTCATGTTAGTTAAAAATGATGCAATCTTTTTATCAGTAAATTGCCTACCATTATCAGAGATAATTTCACGTGGTATGCCATATCTACAAATGATAAATTTCCAAATAAACTTTTGTACCTTATCCGAGGTTATTTTTGCAAGTGGTTGCGCTTCTACCCACTTTGTAAAGTAGTCAATGGCTACCAAAAGGAACTTTACCTGGCCTGGCGCTATGGGAAATGGTCCGAGGATGTCCATGCCCCACTTGTGGAATGGCCAAGTTGCATTCGATGTATGTAACGCCTCAGCTAGGTTGTGTATCAGTGGCGAGCATTTTTGACATGATTCGCATTTTTTGACCTTGTCTGTGCAGTCCGACCTTAAGGTCGGCCAATAATATTCCGCACGTAAGATCTTTGTTGTCAAGCTTCTGCTTCCGATATGATGTCCGCAAATACCCTCGTGGACTTCTTCTATTGTTAATCTGGTGTCTTCTCCTGCAAGACATTTAAGCAGAGGTCGGGAAAAACCACGTTTGTATAGGTCATTTCCGATTAGGGTGAACTGGGTTGCTTTCCGTTTAAAAGATCTCGGATCACCATTTGGTACGATTTCCGTCTTCAGGTAGTGTATTATTGGCGTTCGCCAGTCTTCATCCTGTGACAAATTTAAGACATACTGCAAATCTAGGCTAGGTTTTGTTAGTGTGAGATGTACCAAACTTTCTGATTGCTGATCTTCTCTATGTGTTGCTAACTTAGATAATATGTCTGCCCTAGAGTTTTGTTCCCGTGGTATATGTGTTATTTCAAATTTTTGAAAACCTTGTATCATGTCCTTAGCAATATGTAGGTATTTTTATAAGAGTGTATCTTTGGTTTGGAAATTACCGGTTACCTGCTGAACTATGAGTAGGGAATCACAGTATACCTGCAAGCTCGGCACGTGTACCTCTTTCGCGAGTCTTAGTCCTGCCAATAGCGCCTCATACTCGGCTTGATTATTTGTCGCTTGAAATTGGAATTTGATTGACTGTTCGGCATATACACCTTGGTTGTCTTTTAGTAGAATTCCTGCTCCGCATCCGTTGTCATTGGACGCTCCGTCCACATACAATTCCCATGGTTTTATTTCTTCTACTTCATTGGTGAATTCTGAGATGAAATCGGCCAGAGCTTGGGCCTTGGGGGATCCTCTGGACTGATATGTGATGTCAAATTCAGAGAGTTCTACCGACCATTTGGTTAGCCTTCCTGCCAGGTCGGGCTTGGCTAGGATCTGCCGGAGCGGTTGATTGGTCCGAACTATAATTCGGTACCCCTGGAAGTAATGCCGAAGTTTTCGAGCTGTGATGATTAGTCCATATGCTAATTTTTCTATCGTCGGGTACCTTGTTTCAGCGCCCTGTAGGACTTTACTTATGAAATATACTGGGTGTTGTTCTTTGTTGTCATCTGTTACAAGTACCGAACTGATTGTGTTAGTGGAAATTGAAAGAAATAGGTGTAAGGACTTGCCTCGTTCTGGCTTTTTCAATATGGGCGGTGATCCCAAGGTGTTTTTGAATTTGGTAAAAGCTTCTTCGCATTCTTTCGTCCAGACAAATTCGTCCGACTTCTTTAAGGTGTTAAAGAAGTGGTATGACTTTTCCGCTGCTGCTGGCAAGAACCGAGAAAGAGCTGCCAGCCGACTAGTGAGCTGTTGGACTTCCTTTTTGTTTCTGGGGGATTGCATGTTGATTACAGCTGAACATTTGTCGGGGTTCACCTCTATGCCTCTGTTTGTCAGTAAGAAGCAGAGGAATTTGCCCCCCTTGACTCCGAACGCACATTTTTCTGGATTCAGTCTCATATTGTGTTTTCTGAGCTGTGCAAATACTTCGTCCAGGTCGTGTTTGTGCTGTTCTTCTGAAGTTGATTTCACCACCATGTCGTCCACATATATTTCAATGTTTCGGCCAATCTGATCTTTGAAGACTTTGTCCATAAGCCGCTGATATGTTGCTCCCGCATTCTTTAGCCCAAAGGGCATGACCTTGTAGCAAAAATTTCCTTGGTCTGTGATAAATGCTGTTTTTTCTTCGTCTTCCGGGTGCATGAGAATTTGGTTATAGCCGGAATAGGCATCCATGAAACTGAGCACTGGAAATCCCGAGGTGTCGTCTACCAATCTATCTATGTTGGGGAGTGGGTAACCATCCTTAGGGCATGCTTTGTTTAGATCGGTGAAGTCCACGCACATGCGCCACTTTCCCGAGCTTTTTCGTACCATTACGACGTTGGCTAGCCATGCTGAGAATCGAAGTTCTCGGATAAACCTTGCTTCTAAGAGCTTTTTGGTTTCTGCTTCTGCTGCTTTTCTCCTTTCGTCTCCCAAGTTTCTTTTCTTTTGCCGTATAGGTCGGATATTGGGATTGACGGCCAGTTTGTAGCAAATGAAGTTAGGGTCGATGCCGGGCATGTCTGCTGGCGTCAATGCAAACAGGTCGGCGTTGTGTCGCAATATCGTGATAAGGTCGGCCTTTTGTCCTGCAACGAATGCCGATCCTATGTTAGTAAATTTCTCATCATGACCTATTTTTACCTATTCAAGGTTGTCTGTTGGTGTCGGACGACTGTTGTCATTTCTGGGATCTAGCTCGGCTAGCGTTGGTAAGTGCTCCGAGTTGTAGACAGTGTGAATCCGAGGTGTTTCCTTCTTCTTTACTGTTCTGAGGCTTGCGTTGTAGCATTGTCTTGCCTCCTTGTGGTCGGCATAAACTGTCCCCACCGCGTTATCCTGCAAGGGAAATTTCACACAAAGATGAACAGTTGAAATGATGGCACCAAAAGCATTTAATGATGGACGTCCTAGAATGATATTATAAGGGCTAGGGCAATCGACCACTAGAAATTGGATATCTAGTGTTTTGGTATGTGGAAGTTCTCCAATTGTTGTTCTCAGCCAAATGTACCCGGATACCGATACCTTTTCCCTAGAGAACCCTACCAATTCTCCGGGTGACGGTTGTAGTGCGTTGTCGCTGAAATGCATCTTTTTGAAGGTGGAGTAGAATAAGACGTCGGCGCTACTCCCTGGGTCCAGTAAGACCTTTTTTACTGTTAGTTCCCCCATGTGAATCGAGATGACGACTGGGTCATCAAGGTTCGGATAGGTTGTCTTAAGGTCGGCCGTGCTGAAGTCGATGCGTGAGGTCGGACTTGATGCTTGTCGTTCCAGGCGAGATCCTTCCATTGTCATCATTGCTCGGTAACTTCTTTTCCTTGCCGAGGTGGTGGTCCCGCCTCCAGCGAAGCCTCCTGAGATGTAATTAATGATCCCCTTGGATGGGGGTGTTTCGACCTGTTTATGTCTGCTATCCCTTTCTGCTTCTCTTTCTGTATCCCGCTGCTTTCTTGACGAGATATATTTGTCTAAGAGTCCTTGCCTGGCTAATCTCTCCAGTAGGTCTTTTGCCACAATGCATTCGTCTGTGGTATGGCCGAACTTTTGGTGAAAAGCACAGTGTTTGCTTTTATCCACGTACTTCTGATCTTGGTATGATCCTGCTCGGACTGGTGGTTTGATCAATTTGTTGTGTAAGATTTCTTTGATTATATCCTCCCTTTTCGTGTTGAATCTTGTGTACGTGTCAAATTTCGGCGCTAGTTTGAATGGTTTTCTAGAGTCTTTGCTTATGGGCTGATGAGGCCTCTCCTCTTCCTTCTTCGTCGGCTTTTCGCTCCTCCATGCCTCCCTGAGTTCTTCGATTTCGATCTGGCCCTGGGCTTTTTCTCGAAATTCCTCTAGTGTCTTCGGTTTTGTCACTGCGATTGCTTCTTGGAATTTCCCGGGGCGGAGGCCGCTTTTAATGGCATGCAATTGCACCTCAGGGTTAAGGTCGGGGATCTGCATTGCTGCTTCTGTGAACCGCATCATGTATTCCTTCAAACTTTCGTGTTGTCCTTGTTTGATCGTGCTGAGGTAGTCTGAGTCCCGCACATAAATTTTAGAAGTTGCAAAATGATTAATAAATAATTTGGCAAATTCATCGAAGCTTGTTATTGATCCTGCAGGGAGGTTAGAAAACCACAATAGGGCGGCCCCGTCTAAGAAAGTAGGAAAAGACCGGCACAAGATGGGATCGGAGTCACTATTAAGGAACATCATTGATTCAAATTTTGTGACATGGATTTTAGGATCTCCGATCCCCTTGTACGGCGTTAGGGTCATTGGAAGTGTAAAGTTTTTGGGCATTTTAAAACTCATTATTTCTTCTGAAAAAGGATTCATTCGTCGTCGTGCCGTTTTGGGGATAGTTTCCCCTGTCTTCACGTTGGATTCTGACTGACGTTCTTCATGTTGATCCATGTGTATTTTCTTATTGGCCTTCTGTTCATCGTTTTTCTGCATCTCCGCCAATTGCTCGGCCATCCGCTGGTTTTCCGCAAGCAAGGCGGCGTTTGCAGCTAAGAGGTTGACATTGGTCGGATTGGTAGAAGGCGTCACTGAGTGGTCCGTCATGGCTTGGTTCCTGAAGAAAAAGTGGAAAGTAGGGTGTTACGTTGTTAGCCTCAGAAACTTAAAGAGCGAGGTGGGGTTGGGCCCCACGGTGGGCGCCAAATGTTCGTGCAAAGATGCGCGGCTCCACACCAAATTAAAGGTATAATCTACAAATATGGGGTGTTTTATTAAATTAAATATTAATTTTAAAAATATAATTAGTTTGTTTGGAACTATCTTTAGTAAGTACAAATCTTTTATTGAGATTTTTTTATGTGTACAATAAATTATTTATAAATATGACCCATTAGAAATTTAATAATAATAATTATTATTTTATATTTATTCTAAATATTTTTTAAATTCATAAGTAATAACCCTAAAAAGTTAAGATTATCCGTTATGAATTTAAAAAATATTTAGAATAAATATAAAATAATAATAATTATTATTAAATTTATAATAAGTTATATTTATAAATAATTTATTGTGCAATATAAAAAGAATTCAAAAAACTTGAGTTTACTAAAGACAGACCCAAATCAATTAATTATATTTGTATAATTAATATTCAATTTAATAAAACACTCTATATTTGTAGATTATACCTTTAATTTGGTGTGTTGATAATTTTGTATTTTCAGAGTGTCTTTGAAATTTTTTTTTAATATGAGATAAGGATTGCATTCTTAGAAGAAAAGAATTTATTTTTATTTAAAATTTAATTTCTTAATTTAGAATGATTTTAATATATAAGTAGAATTGAATTCTATTTTTTGGATTGAAATTACCGTTAAATATGTTAAATTTTCATTTGATTTGTAAATAACTCTATCTTTGATAAAATTATTTTTGCTAGA
This sequence comes from Arachis hypogaea, assembly GCF_003086295.3. Taxonomy (NCBI): domain Eukaryota; kingdom Viridiplantae; phylum Streptophyta; class Magnoliopsida; order Fabales; family Fabaceae; genus Arachis; species Arachis hypogaea. The sequence goes on along the minus strand of NC_092052.1, from coordinate 101,982,500 downwards.
CACTTATTTATAAAAAAAAATATTTTTGATATTTTATACATTCAAAAAGATAAAGACAAGTGAATTGAAATTCTTAAATAAAATAAAATCATTTATTTCATGTATTTCAAAGTAAAAAGAAAAAGCTCTATTCTTTAGGAAATTTTAATTATTAAACAAATAAAAAAAATTTATTTTTTTTTATTTGGGACAATGTTTTCTTTTTTTATTAGAAATGATATGAAATATTATTTATTATGATCCATTACCAGCCCACAAACCAAAAATACTTAGTAGTTTTATTAATCATAACTAAGCAAAGTGATGAAAACGGTAAATAAACAACATCAACGGAAAGAAAAACTATTAACCAAGTGTCACGCTTCCAATGTGTCACCCGTTATCATCATCCCATGTTGACAATATGGGTCAGCACCGTAGAATTTTCCAACTAATTATTTTTGTAGTATGTCCTCGTAAAAGTTCCTATCCTTGATCATGTTCTCTAGAAAGAATGTCAGGACCGAAGTGAATTATTATTATTTTTTTTTGTCAAGAATCACATTGTTATCCGAGCAAATGGACGGAGGCCGGTTTCATACTTTACTCTATCAATGTGCTACAACCACCCCCCAGGCCCCAGTACTCAGTAGTGCCAGCTTCTAATCAAGCTCACTTGAGTTAAAGTACAAGCTTCTAACCAACAAAGCTACTTGGGAAGCTAGCTGCTACAACCACCCCAAGTCCAGGAGAAAATCCAACCTAAAGAAACTAGGCTATATTGGTTGGGAGAACTCTCTATCACGTGAAGTTAACTACTTTACTTATTTAGCTTGACGTAGAAGACATGATACAAAGGCAGGGTTCTCTAAGAGTGGGAATGTGGGATGCTCCCCCCCCCACCCCTCTTTTCTTTCTCTTCCATAAAATTAGCATAAAGTCGCCATTCTTATTGTTATTATTTATTTGGCAAAAAGAATGGAGCACTTTATGCTTATGAAGGTGGGGTTCTTGTTTTGTTATGACACCCGTATTTCATATATTTTATAGGATTAAGTTAATATATTAAAGTTGTCGATTAAAAATTTTTTTATACAAAATATATAAATTTAAGTTTCTAATGTTTTTGTTACATATTTATTAAAATAATAAAAATTTTACTAATAATAATTTTAACATGTGAAGCATGAACACTTTGCTGAATTTCGTGTCTGCATATGACACATGTACATAGGACACTATACTCGTTCGACACATGTCTGCTATGTTCAACCATGTTTTAATAAAAAAAATAAAAAATCATTTTTCGGATACACCTCAATACAATCACATGTCAGCATATATAGCCTTATTCTTAACGTTATTCTTAAAATAAATTTAGAAATAGTATATGTACCGTACCTCACAACTCGGAACTGCCACCCTATATCTCGGCCACGTCAGTCACAAGCAGCAGATGATCACAACGTGATAACAACCCCAATAATCTCGGTCAAAACTGAGAATCACTCTAACAAACCATCAATTAGAATCAACCTACAACTCTATAAAAAAGGCGATTACCAAATGAATAAGGGCATCACGGCAACATCTGAATACTCTCGTACACATTTCCTATGCTTATACTCTGTCTTGTAACTACTCTCCACTAACTTGATCGTTGGAGTCCTTTTTGCAGGTTCTCCACCCGGTTCGTGCTCAGGCTTAGCGTTTCTCCGCTGCAGGACAAAAGTCTCTGACCGACGGAAGCCGACGTATAGAATTTATTTTGTATTTTCAGAAAGTGTATTTAATTTTTTTTAATATAAAATAAGGATTGCATTCTACGAAAAAAAGAATTTATTTTTATTTGAAATTCAATTTCTTAATTTAGAATGATTTTAATATATATAAGTAGAATTGAATTCTATTTTTTGGATTGAAATTACGATTAAATATGTTAAATTCTCATTTGATTTGTAAATAACTCTATCTTTGATAAAATTATTTTTGCTAGACACTTATTTATAAAAAAAAGATATTTTTGACATTTTATACATTCAAAAAGATAAAGACAAGTGAATTGAAATTCTTAAATAAAATAAAATCATCTATTTTATGTATTTCAAAGTAAAAAAAAAGTTCTATTCTTTAGCGAATTTTAATTATTAAACAAATAAAAAGAATTTATGTTTTTTATTTGGAATAACGTTTTCTTTTTTTCTTTATTAGAAATGGTATGAAGTATTATTCATTATGGTCCATTATTAGCCCACAAACCAAAAATACTTAACAGTTTCATTAATCATAACTAAGCAAAATGATGGGAACGGGAAATAAACAACATCAACGGAAAGAAGAGCTATTAACCAAGTGTCACACTCTCAAACTGCCATGCGTTATCATCATCCTATGCTGACAATATGGATCAGCACCGTAGAATCTCCCTAATTAGTTTTAGTTTTAACGACAAATTTTTAGTAATAATAATACAATGATTGCTATTTTTTTATTTAAGTTATGTTTTTGTGATTATTATATATTTGTTATTACTATTATATATTATAATATTAATTATTATTATTGTCACTAAAAATATAAGTAAAACTATTTTTAATAAAAAAAATTTTAGTGACTATAGTACTGTTCATACACTGGCCCAACACTAAGACCCAAGTCCAAATACACCAAAAGGCCCAATCCAAAGATTGGCCTTTGTTATTCACCGATCTCTTTAGAAGAGGTCAGATTCAACACAGACTTCTTTCCAAAGAAGTTGGGCTCAAGAGATAGCTGGCAGATAACACTTATTCAAATAAGTAACTGCCCCTAAAATCTCTCAACCCACTTCTAGAAGTCATATCCCAATAATCCCTAGATAAAGGGACGGTTATCCACCTAAAAAGGTGGCACTACTCCAATGGTGGTTATTGGATCACCACTATAAATACCCTGATATTCCTCAGGTATCTCTAAGTTCCAATACATTCTAAACCTGCTTAACCCCATGCTGACTTAGGCATCGGAGTGTCTTTGCAGGTACCATCCCCCATTCTTTCACATACACAACTCGGAGGCGGCTCCCAGACGTAAACCAAGTCGGAGACCACACTCCTCCTGCGCTTGGGCCTCACAAACAAGCCCAACCACCGTCTGGTTCTAGGTAAGCCCCAGAACATTGGCGCCGTTGCCGGGGACCTGGAGCTCAATCCTTGATAATGGCGGATGATCAACAAAATGGTCGGACAACCACTCGACATAAATAAGATGCAAGCATGTTAAAAAGAAGCTGGAATACAGTTTCTATGGATATCAGAAATTCCATAAAAACTTCTCCCAATGGGCAGAGGATATCAAATACGGATGATGATTCTACTTCTACAGTTAAATTGGATTAAATCAAACAAAAGAGAAGAAAGCACCGTCCCAAGGCCATTGTAGAAAGTAAACCAAAACGAACTCGAAAGCCAATTAAATAAAAGAATTTTCAATTCAGAAAATTCAATTGGCAAAAGAAGTTACGTGAAAAAAAAAGACTAACTCGAAAGTCAATTGAATAAAAGAATTTTTAATTCAGAAAATTCAATTAGCAAAAGAAGTTACGTGAAAAAAAAAAGACGAACTCGTAAGCCAATTGAATAAAAGAATTTTCAATTCAGAAAATTCAATTGGCAAAAGAAGTTACGTAAAAAAAAATTACGTAAAAAAAAAGAGGAAAAGGGAACGTGAGTAATCCCAACCTCTTCGTGAAATAGGATGGACAATGACATCTGTGCCGACTTACAATCTCAGAAAAATTCATGATACCCACTCATGGAATGGAGCAGTTGCATGTTCCAAATACACAGTGGATTCACATGTTAATTACAACAGAGCAGTGAATAATACAAAAAATTCTCATGGTACATCATTCGTTGGTTGCTCACAAATTACATCACTACCAATGAATATGGAAAGAAATATTCCTGCGGTAGAATTTGATGCTATTTGCACACCAATAAAGATGGATGCCTTCCAGGAAAAAAAACTGGAATCTGATCCAAAGGAAAAAGAAAGTCGGGGTGACAAAGGCCCAGTCTTCATTGGAGGGGATGATCTTTTTTCTAAAGAGGTCAAGCGTGCAAAGGTTCCAAAAAATTTTCAACATCCCAACATGGATCCCTATGATGGATCTACTGATCCACATAACTATCTCAGCAACTTCAAAGAAGTCCACCAGGTCGGAGAAAGCTGTACAAAATTTGACCTCTTTTAGAGAACTCATGAAGAACAGTCCGACCTCTTTTAAAGGTCAGACTTTACAACAAGGTCGGATGAATTGGGAGCTCACAAAGAAAATCCGACCTCTTTTAGAGAGCTCATGAAGAAAAGTCCGACGTCTTTTAAAGGTCAGACTTTACAACAAGGTCGGATAAGCTTGGAGCTCACAAAGAAAATCCGACCTTTTGCAAAGTTCATGAAGGAAAAGTCCGACATCTTTTAAAGGTCAGACTTTACAACAAGGTCGGATGAGTTAGAAGCTCACAAAGAAAATCCGACCTCTTTTAGAGAGCTCATGAAGAAAAGTCTGACCTCTTTTAAAGGTCAGACTTTACAACAAGGTCGGATGAGTTGGGAGCTCACAAAGAAAATCCGACCTCTTTTAGAGAGCTCATGAAGAAAAGTCTGACCTCTTTTAAAGGTCAACTTTACAACAAGGTCGGATGAGCTGGGAGCTCAGAAAAAAATCCGACCTCTTTTAGAGAGCTCATAAAGAAAAGTCCGACCTCTTTTAAAGGTCAGACTTTACAACAAGGTCGGATGAGCTGGGAGCTCACAAAGAAAATCTGACCTCTTTTAGATCCCACGAAGAAAATTCTGACCTCTTTTAAAGATCAGAGTCTACAATGAGGTCGAAAACCTCCAAGCTTAGAAAGAAAGTCCGACCTCTTTCCAAGCTTAGAAAGAAAAATCCGACCTCTTCTAAGGATCCAAGCTTATGAAGATAATTTGACCTCTTCTGAGAATTCAAGTCTACAAATAAAAATCCGACTTCTTTTAGAGCTTATGAAGAAATTCTGACCTCTTAAAGGTCAGACCACAATGAGGTCAAAATCTCTGAATTTATAAAGAAAAATCCGACCTCTTTTAGAGCTCACAAAGAAAAGTTCAACCTCTTTTAAAGGCCCGACTTTACAACAAGGTCGGATAGGCTTAGAGCTTAGAAAGAAAAGTCCGACCTCTTTCTTGAGGTACGACTTTGAGAACCAGATCCCAAGCATAAATGGCCATGAGAAGGTCATACGAAGAAATTTCTTAACTGACAACCTCGTCTTGATCCAAAATGACATCGGGCCAAAATCGGACGAAAAAAAGCCAACACCAAAATGAAAAGATCCCAACAAAGTCACTTAAGACTTGAAAAAGAACTACTACAACATACTCGAATTACTCGAAAACAATCTACCTAGATTATGCCATGTCTACAATAAAAGGGATACTACAGCTAGAAAGCGCACCTTACTCCCTAATGCACACTTTTTCTGACTTGAAGTGACGAGATCCAAAGTGGTATAAGAAGTTATAAATGCAAATCGTGGTCCGACCTCATTAAGCCACTTGTACTAAATCAAACTGGCAAGGGAAAACCTAAAACGAATTGCACAAATAACTTAAGGACAGCGTGATCATAATCAAACATCAACACGAAGAGGATGCAAACCAGACCTCGCAACAATTTGTTTAAAACAAATTGAAAAAGGATGGCGATTTATAAGAATGCCTCCTCAAGCCAAGAGATAAGTATTCGACCTTACTAAGTTGACACAACAAGTATAAAACAAGTTATCCGACCTCCCAAAAAGAGAGTCCAAAATAACTTGTAAAAGTCACGTAGCAACAAATAGTAAGATTCAAGAATGGCATGACTGAATACTCGAGTCCGACTTTATGAAGCTCGACCTCGAGTAGGGGCACTGGTTATTACGAGAGCCAAGTCCAAAATTATTAAAAACCAAAGACAACATTCTACAATGATATCAGAGCACGAAAGAAAAACTCGATCTCCTTCCAAAACAAACTCAGATAAGAAAAGAGGCTTTGAGAAATTCTATAAAGAAGTTGGTAACTTCCAAGTTCAAAAGAAAATCTCGATCTCCTTTCAGAAATTCGAGAGAAAACTCGAATAAGAAAAAGAGATTTTGAGACAAAAGATGGCTACGAGATTTGCCACAAATGACCTTATCCTGATAAGATATAATATCAGGTTACAGAGGTCGGGCGAAGAAAAGCTGACAACAAACTGGATAGGACCCTACAAGATTACTGAAATCTTAGAAAAGGGCTACTACAAAGTGTCTAACTTCAAGGGTGAAAAACTACCCAGGTCGCGACACACCTCCAACATAAGGAGATAAAACAGTTCCTTATGAAAATTGATTTTCTACAATTAACACACACCAATTGAAGCTCGATAAACCGCAAAAATCACGGGCCGATCATATAAAAATCGCCTGGATGAAGCGACGAGGAACCAATTGGTGGAAAGAAGTTACATATGCGAATTGGAAAGAAAACACCTCGAAACAGCTCGGGCCAAACGGGTTGAAAAAGTTGTGTTTAGAACAAGTCGCAAAAGTAACTTAACTAAATATGCCCCTCGAGGCATAAATACGATCTAACAACTCGATCCACACGGATAACAAATGGATCGTACAAAATCTCAAGCCCACGATCTCATCTCTACAAGTTCTAAAAATAAACGACCTAGTCGTATAAAATGGAACAATTTCACAAAAACAAGTTGTTCCAAGAAAACTCGTTTTAGTATTCACAACAACATAAGGATAACTCGGATTAAACGAGTTATACCAGTCAACCATATTTTTAACGAAATTGTGTTAAGCACAAGTCGTGTCTATCTAAAAGCAAAGCTTTAAAAGTAATTTGTATCAAAACAAATCATTAAAGCAAAACATTAAAAAGTGATTTGTATCAAAATGAATCACTTCAACCAAATGACTCGTATAGAAATGAGTTAAAAAGGAAGGATTGTAAAACGTTTTTGAATAAAATCGAAACGTAAAAACTATCCTCCAAAACAACTTGGATAAAACAAGTTGTATCATACACAAGGACGACAACCTTGTAAAAACTAGAAAGGGGAGGGAATAAGCATATAATCCATTCACCTAAGACGCCAATTTATGCTCGACAAAGCGCAAAAATCACGAGCTGACCTTTTCAATGGTCGTTCGGATAAAGTGACGAGATACAAATTGGTGTCCAATGGTTATAATATGGCTTGATGATTTAAAACAACTCAAGCCCATGAGTTAAACAAAATCGAGTAAAAAATAACCATACGATCTAAGCAATTTGTATTAAAACAAATTGCGCAAAACAACTTGATATATAACGAGTTGTGCTTCAAAAAAGTGACTTGTATAAAAAATAAGTCATCTATAAACTCAGAATGAATGAGTTCAACAAAAAAAAGGCTTCATACGAAAATCCTTTCTGCTTGATTGCTCGAGTCCGACTTCATAAAGCTCGACCTCAAGCAGGGGCATAATAGATAAAGCAACGAAGTCCGATGGTTATAAAGATGATCTGATACTTTAAAAGGACTCAAAATAAACAATTTGTACTTGAAACAAGTTGTGAAGTCCTAAAAAACAGCTCGAATTTAAATGGGTTGTATGAAATTAGATCAAGAAATAGCCACATTTTAATTAAACGATTTGAAATGAAACAAATCGTAAGACCTTAAAACTACTCGCATCGAACGATGAGGTTATACTAAAAAATAATTACGAGTTTTGAAATAAACGATTTGTATCAAAACAAGTCGTAAAAAATCAGAATAAGTTTCAGAAAGGTGATTTGTATTAAAACAAGTCATGTATCCTCAAAACAACTCGAATTGAATGAGTTGTATGAAACTAGGACAAGAAATATTCTTTGGTTAAGCAAGATGTGCTAAAACCAATCATACAGAGCCTACAAGACTGAGTTCAAATACTCGAATCCAACTCTTAAGAAAAAGAGATTGAACTCGAGTAGGGACACTGTTCATACACTGGCCCAACACTAAGACCTAGGTCCAAATACACCAAAAGACCCAATCCAAAGATTGGCCTTTGTTATTCACCGACCTCTTTAGAAGAGGTCGGATTCAACACAGACTTCTTTCCAAAGAAGTCGGGCTCAAGAGATAGCTGGCAGATAACACTTATTCAAATAAGTAACTGCCCCTAAAATCTTTCAACCCACTTCTAAAAGCCATATCCCAACAATCCCTAGATAAAGGGACGGTTATCCACCTAAAAAGGTGGCACTACTCCAATTGTGGTTATTGGATCACCACTATAAATACCCTGACATTCCTCAGGTATCTCTAAGTTCCAATACATTCTAAACCTGCTTAATCCCATGCTGACTTAGGTATCGGAGTGTCTTTGCAGGTACCACCCCCCATTCTTTCACATACACAACTCGGAGGCGGCTCCCAGACGTAAACCAAGTCGGAGACCACACTCCTCCTGCGCTTGGGCCTCACAAACAAGCCCAACCACCGTCTGGTTCTAAGTAAGCCCCGGAACAAGTACCATGGTTGGTATTATTTTTATTAAAATATAAAAAATTACTTTTAATGAAAAATTTTTAGCTTTGATTGTACTATGGCTGGTATTATTTTGATAACAATTAGAACAAAAACCACGCTCACCCTCCTTTTACTATCTTGAGAAACCTAACCCTAAACCCAGCCACCATCACCATCCTTTATCGCCAAACTCTTCTCCTCTAGTAGAGGGTGCTGTCGCCGCCGGCGAAGACAGACCGGGGGTGCCGTCGCACTCTTCTCATCGCCGAACTCTTTTTATCGTTTCTCTTTTCGTCGCCGTCGCATGAAGAAAGTGTTGACCCCGTGGCGTCGCCGTCGCGAAGGTTACTTGCTCGCTCGGTCGGTCAGTTGTCGTCGTCGTCGTCCTCTCTCTCTCTCTGTGTGTGTGTCTGTGGGGATGAACTCTTCGATGAACTCTTCAAACTCTTATTTCTTTTGTTTACTGTTAGAAGAGAAATTTAGTTGATAATGGAGGAGATGCGAATGATCGTCATGAAACAATGAAGAAGGTGAGAAATAAGATCGGCAAGATCGTTGCGAAACAAAGAAGAAGGTGAGAAATAAGATCGGCAAGTATGAGGTTGGTAGTACCATCGGCGAAGGTACATTAGGTTGTCAGACACCCAAATATAGTTAGGTTGCATGAGGTAGGTGAATATTGACTGAAGTTATGACTTATTAGTTAAGAGAAGGAAATATGAGGGTGGAGCTTAGAAAGTTTAGTTTAAGGTTTAGTAGTATTGTTAAATGACTGAAAATGTTGATTTCGACAAGTGGATGCCACTGCTACTGTTGGCTATCATTGTTTTTCTTAATGTTCAAAATTTTAATGCTGAGACCTTAGATTTTAAACATGATGACAAGGATCTTTGTTGTATGAGCAATTTGAATTGCAGATTTGCAAAGTTTACTTATGTGTTGATGCTTTTATTTAATATCATGTGTATAGGTTTTTGTTGTGGTTGCCCTTTCACTCATTCCACTGGTGCCAGGACATCTTTTTAATAGGGCTTATCGACTTTCTTTTTTGGGTACCACATGCTCTTCTCTATTTTCCTTTGTATTCATTATACGGGGTAAGTTTGTTGTTATGGTTTTAGAGATGATTATTTTGTATTCAGAGTTAATGTTATCTTGGAATTTTGGTCTCTGCTTTTGTTTTAATGTATTGCTTTATTCTATTGCAGAAACCAACAACTTGGAATTTGCAGGGATTGCAAATTTACTTTCAAACAATAATTGCAACAAAAGATTTTGTAACATTTGTTTACTGCCTTTCATTTGTTACTTCACATCTTTGCCTCAAAAGTGGGTTTTTCTTGATTAATTACCCTGATTAGAATACAAAAAATTATAAATACTTTTCCAATAATTTCAAACTAATAGTTAATAGTTGCCAAATAATTCTTTCTTCTTTCTTGCTGGAAGCTGTCCATGGAAGTAAAATGGTAAAATCCTTATGCTTATATGTTGATGATGAGATTTCCACTTTGAAATTATTGTTTACATTTACACACAGTGTTACATTGTATACATGGGAGCACATTCTCATGGCCCAAGCCCTACCTCTTTTGGTATGGAAGTTGCCACAAATTCTCACTTTGATTTACTAACTTCAATTTTGGGAAGGTATCGAAATAAAGCAGGAATGGCTTATATTTTCTATATATTAAAAACTATATATACCATTAAATAAAAGAAGAATATTGTTTGGACAACAATGAGAAAGCGAAAGAAGTATTTACACCAGTGCTTAGTATTTACACCACTGCATATTTCTTTCAAGGACTACATTCTAAAGCATGTATGTAAGCAAATAAGTTTTTCCATTTAAATAATCTACATGCCATATTTCTTGAATATTATCTTCTGTAAACCGTTAGTAGGGTTAAACAATCCTATGCCAATTTCAGGTGCAAATAAAAAATGTTTCAACTGTGAGTTTGAAAGTTTGATTTTGAAGTCAAAGGATACAAAATATCCACTCTCTCCTAAGGGCATACTCTCCCAACTAAGGAGTACTGGAAGTCAACTATGTATTGGCAAAGAAGAAGAGGCACATGAATTTCTAAAGTAAACCCTTTTGTAAGTGTAACCATATAATTTTTGTCCTGAGATCATTTTAGATGAAGGAATCTGGTGTTATATTCAACAGGCATGCCATTGACACAATGCAATCTATTTGCCTTATGGATGCTGGGGTTGATGTATCTGGCTCATTGAAAGAGGACACCACTTTAATTGGTCTAACATTCGGGGATCACCTTAGATCAAAGGTAATTTATGTTTATATATTGAAATCTACTAAACTATTAAGTTTTTCCCCTTTCCTGCTGTGTTATAATGCACCAATATAGTGTTACCATGCTTTTGCAATAGATAAATTCCTGTCATTTTAAGATCCATTAATTTAAGTAATGTGGAGAGTAAACATGCACCTCATACTTTGCAGATAAAATGCATGAAATGTGGAGGAAAATCTGAACATCAGGAAAGGATGATGGATCTTACTCTTGAGATAGAAGAGGACATAGCAACCGTGCATGAAGCTCATTTTGAGTTTATAGGTGTGTAGTATTTTTTGTTGTTTAGATTTGTAACATTATTTATTACTTTTCAAGAGAAATTTGTGTATCAATATTTTGAGTTTAATGAAATATCTTATTTTGTAATAATTAATTTCAGTATATTTATATTATGCATAACAATAATGATTGTTGGCAAAAATAATTGAGATTCTAAAAAAAAGGTAGTTCGATGCTTCTAAGAAAATGAGTATAATATAACTAAAAAAAAGTTTTAAGATTTTAGTAACAATAGTAATGGCTGGTAAAAGTGAATAACGTTACAATTTTAGAATTATTTTTAGTGGCTATATAAATTGTCGATAAAATGGATTTTGGCGGCAATAGTAATGGCTGCTAAAAATGAATAACATTGCAATTTTAGAATTATTTTGGGTGGCCATATAAATTTCCAAGAAAATGGCCACTAAAAGTTATATACTTTTACGGCCATTAAAAAAGTTTTTATCGGCAAATGTTATAATTGCCGCTAAAATCTTTTAGCGACAAAGCATAAGATAGCTAATATCTAATTGCTGGTAAATGTATTAGCGACTATTTTTATTGCAGCTAAAAAAAAAATAAATAGCCACTAAAAATGATTTTTCTTGTAGTCACAGCAAATAGGGGAAATCACTCCCAATAAGATGCTTGCTATACGATTTTGCTGAACTATAATAGGGTAGTAAGATCCAAAATCGTGATTATTTGCATCTAAACCTTGAAAAATTTCAGCACTTGTAGCTTTTTATCATGTATGATGCTTTTATAAACACTAATTTAACAAATTTTTTCCAACTACTTGTAGCACGCGTTGCGGCATTTGGGTGAAGCAGTGGATGATATAGTCCTATCTGCAGGGTGAATATGATTTGGAGGTATTACATATGCTATATGTTTGTTAGTTTTTTTATGTTAGTGTGGAAGTTATTAAGCCATGATGGACATTACATTGAAGATTTTTTTGCACTTCCATCATTTTTAGGTTGTCAATGAGGCAACAAGAATGATTTTTATGGTGGATCTCGCAATGGGAAGGCACAACCCCATTAGGAACGACGTATGCTGCATGGTTGTCATTGACTTAGACTACAAAATTAGATCATTTGTAAAAAGTGAGGAAGTGTCACCAACCCCCACAATCCCTACCTTGTCATTCTAATTGCTTTTCGATGATCATATCCCAAGTGCTAATATATGTTATGATATCATGTGTGGGTCTGTCATAGACATCTGCATATTGATGAACAATTTTTTTGGCAATGGATCCTAATCCGTTAGTTATAACTTGGCTTAAGAGAAACCTATAAGCTCGGAATCGAGGAAAAATTGAATAACGACGTGCCAATCTCAAATCACCAATAGAATCTCTCCGCGAATCTCTCCAAACAAACTCAAAACGAATCATTAAAGCGCAGTCATCGGATGATTGGCTAAACTTTTGAAAAATAGTCGAGATCTACGAATAATCACCCTAAGCACAAACAACTTTATAAATATTGATGACCTACTAGGTCATAGATATGCAATTCACTCTATATTCTCTCTATTGCTTACACTCTTTCTAACTTGAGAGCATTGGAGTGCCTTTGCAGGTGCCCAGCGTCACCCTTCTTGGAGAAAACCGACGTAACTTTCTTCCTGTCCAAGGAGGAGCAAGTTAGAGCACTGAGAGAACGAGCTATACCTTGGAATCGGTTATTCTGACAGGAACATTTGACGTCTACCGTGGGTCCCTTCTTTACCTAACCCCACTATCCTTCACAATCTACTTTACTATTTTCCTTTTTTGCAGGTCACAATTTATGGCAGACAAACACATCAATGCTCCTCCTCTCACTCCGGCCAAACTCTTAGGCATCAACGAATCCCTACGAGCAGAAAATAAAAAAATTACCGACTTATTACGTCAAAGGCAAAATAGCCAGAGTAAGGGGGGGGGGAGAGCATAAAAACACCAAAAACAAAGATGATCAAGATGAATGCACGTCGGAAGCTAAAAATATAATAACAACCTCCTTAAAAGCAACAGTGAAAAGGACTAACCCTTTCTTGAAGGAGATCACGAGCTTCCAAATGCCCAAAAATTTCACCTTACTAATGACTCTGAAGCCTTATGAAGGAATAGGAGATCCCAACATACATGTTACCAAATTCTATACGATGATGTCCATGAATAAAGCGTCTGATCCGATCCTTTGCCGAACATTCCCCACCTTTTTGGATGGAGTTACCCTAATCTGGTTTTCCAATTTACCCGACGGCTTCATTTCAAGTTTCGACAAACTAGGTGACCTTTTTGTTAACAAATTCGCTGCATCAAAGATATATGTGCATAACTTTGATTACCTCAGTACCATAAAGTAGGGACTACACAAGAGCCTCAAAGATTATATGACGAGGTTCGTTGAAGCAATCATGGAAATACCAAACTTAAACCTAGAAGTCAACCTACAAGCCCTGAAGAGCGGACTCCGTCCTGGGAAATTTCAGGAAACTATAGCTATCACAAAACCAAAAACTCTAGCTGAGTTCTAAGAAAAAGCAACAAGCCAGATCGAAATAGAAGAGTTCTAACAAATCCGAAAAGCAGAAAGGGCCAATCCTAATAAAGAGGATGAAAAATAGAACAAACATTTAATGAATAGAATGGACCAGAGACCATTTAAACTCACTCCAAAGTTCGACAATTACACTCCTTTTTAATACAAAGAGGGAGGACATCATCAAAGACATCCTACACTCCAAACTGATCAAACCTACGAACAAAGCTGGGATATACCAGGATCAACGATACATGGACAAGTCCAAGTATTGCATTTTCCATCAGAAATACGGACACACCACGGATGACTGCGTTATGGTAAAAGACCTTCTTGAGAAGCTATCTCGGTAGGGCCTATTAGACAAGTACATAGATAGTCGTGGACATAAGCGACAGACAGAAGACCTCGACCAACATTCCAAAATAATTTATAATACCCGAACCATGATATCCATGACTGGTTCAGGCTCGACCTACACCACCAACATAAACAAATTAGAAATTTCATTTGCTACTGCAGACTACGAAGCAAATGACTAAAACCTGTATGACCCAGTCGTCATATCAGTGCAGGTCAACGAACCATTGGTAAAAAAAGTTATCAAAGACCCTGGAAGCAGCGCCGATGTACTTTTCTATTCCACATACCAGAAAATAAAGCTAAGTGACAAAGCCCTATAACCGTCATCAGGAGAACTGGTAGGTTTCTCAGGTGAGCGCGTTCTTATCCGAGGCTATATTTGGTTACAAACTACACTAGGTAACTATCACGATTGCAAAACTCTAGATATACAATATTAGTCATAGAGTACAAAAGCCCATATAACATCATCCTAGGCAAACCTTCCTTAAATGCTTTCCACGCTATTGTATCTACTGTGCATCTATGTGTTAAGTTTTCTTCACAAGATAACAAAGTCATCACAATTCATGGCGACCAAAGGGAAGCCAGGCAATGCTACAACGCAAGCCTAAAGGCAAACTTTTCAAGACAATAAGACCAACAATATGTACAAGAAGTCTATAACTCGAAGCACCTACCACCACTAGTAGATTTAGATCCTCGGACTAACAACCAAGACCGACCCATTCCTATAGTCAACCTGACAAAAATCTAATTAACAACCAAGGTAGGAAAGCATACATATATTAAGGATGCTCTAAGAGGAGAAGAGCAGGAGCACTTCATCAAATTATTGAAACAAAACGTTGATGTGTCAGCATCTTATACCCTTTTTCTTAGCATTTTCTAGTTGTTTTTAGTTAGATTTTATTTAGTTTTATGTGATTTTAGTGCAAAAATCCTCTTTGGATGCTACTTTGAGTTGTTTTGGTATTTTTATGATTTTAGGTGCATTTCGGAGCAATTTGGCAGAATTTAAAACTAAAAAGAAGAAATGCTGACAGCACCCTCCCTAGGCGCTAAATGCCCACCTGGCATTTAGCGCCAGCAGGGGGCTCAGGCGTGTGCAATTCTACTCCCCTTGAGGTGTTTAACATCCAAACTGGCATTAAACGCCAGCAGCTATCCGAATTCACCCTCGTGTAGGCCTCTCAGGTGGATTTAGCACTTATTAGCTTTATTTTTTATTTTCCTTTTGTAATTTTTAATTACAAACAATATCTTTTAGGTTTAGAATTTATTATTTTATTTTATTTCCATTTTAAATTAGGTTAGTATTTAAAGGAAAAGATCACTTAGGTTTAGGATCTTATTCCTTCCGCACGTTTTCAGAACCCTAGTTTCTCTATAAGTCTTGAGCAACTAAACCTCCTGGATAAGGTTAAGAGCTCTGTTTATTTCTCTTGATTAGAACTATTATTCTTCTATTTTAATTAATGTTTTGATTCAATTCTAAGGATTATTTTCGTTCTTAATCTTATGAACTGGGTGGAACGAGAATATGACCTTTTTCTACATGAGTTCTTGTGATTCTCGAGAGAGTTATCTCACTTGAACTACAGCTTGAAAACAAAAATTCTTCTTAAATCGCTAATTGCATAAACAAATTTGGATATGTGACATATAATCCTGTTAGTGTTGGGTAATTAGGGTTTTCGTGGTGCTAAACTAGTTTTTTGAACTTAACCCTTTAATCAGAATTAAATGACCATGAGAGTGGCGGTTAATGAAGGTTAGAGGAGGCTAAATCACTAAGAGATTAGGGTTTTGACATTTATAGTTTGCCATAGAATGAATCATATATTGTTAAAATAGTTGATAAGAAATTTTAATCCAAAAAGATAAACATCTCTGAAACTTTAACTGTTTTCTCATAATGTTTTCACACCAAACCCTTATTTGCTTTCTTTAATTGCTTATTTATTATATATATGAATTGCTACTCACCAAACCCCTTTTTGATTCTCCTGACTAAGTCCAACTTGACAACCATTGCTTGCTCAGTCCGACAATCCTCGTGGGATCGACCCTCACTCACCTGAGATATTACTTGGATGACCTGGTGCACATGCCGGTTAAATTGTGGAAAATTTGAATTACTACACCAAATGTCGATCTCTTCGCTTGGACTCCAACAGACATGCCAGGCATCGACCTGAACATCATCTGCCACAGGCTAGCTATCAAACCATCAATCTGACCTATAGCACAGAAAAAGTGCTATCTCGACATAGAAAAAAGAGAAGCCTCCCTAGATGAAACCCAGAAGCTTCTCAATGTTGGATTCATCAAAGAACTCAGATTCACAACCTGGTTAGCCAATGTAGTTATGGTTAAAAAACATAACGGTAAGTGAAGGATATGCGTAGACTATACTGATCTCAACAAGGTATGTCCAAAAGATGCATACCCTCTCCCATGCATTGACAAATTAGTTGATAGCTCATCCGGTTTTCAATGCTTAAGTTTCATGGATGCTTATTCTGGTTATAACCAGATACTAATGTATTCGGCTGACCAGGATAAGACTGCTTTTATCAATCACCATGGTAACTTTTGTTATAAGGTTATGCCATTCGGACTCAAAAATGCAGGTGCAACTTACCAAAGGCTAATGGACAAAATTTTTTCAAACTAAATCGGGCAAAACATAGAAGTATACGTCGACGATATGGTGGAAAAAATAAAATCAATAGTCGATCACATCAATGACTTAAAGGAAATTTTCGAACAACTCCGGCTTTATAACATGAAGCTCAATCCCGAGAAGTGTGCCTTTGGGGTACACGGAGGGAAATTCCTTGGTTTCATGCTCACCTGCCGAGGCATAGAGGCTAATCCCAAAAAGTGCCAAGCTATATTAAACATGAGGAGCCCAAGGACAATTAAAGAGGTCTAACAACTCACTGACCGGCTGGCAGCAATATCACATTTTCTACCTCGGATAGCACATCGATCACATTATTTCTTCAAGACACTAAGGAAGCAAAGGAAATTCATATGGTCCGAAGACTGCGAAAATGCATTCATCGAACTCAAGGTTATACTATCTTAACTTCTTATTCTCCAAAAACCTGATATCGATAAACCTCTCTATCTCTATTTATTTGTTACTAACCATGCTATTAGCTCTGTCTTGATATCAAAACAGGAAAGCAACAACACTCAGTATACCTTGTCAGCAAATTCTTGCAGCATGCTGAACTCAGATACCCGAGGCTGGAAAAGCTGGCTCTAGCTCTTGTTACAACGACTAGATGCTTGTGACACTATTTTCAAAGCCACACTATCATAGTTCGGAAAGAGCAACCACTTTGACAAATTCTAAGATGATCCGAACTTGCTAAAAGGCTAATCAAGTGATCTATAGAAATTTTGGAATACGATATCCAATACCAAGCTCGTGGAGCTATAAAGTCACAAGTGATTCATGAGCATCTTTTACCTATTTTTCCCTTATTTTCTAGTCGTTTTTAGTTAGAATTTATTAAGTTTTATATTATTTTAGTGCACAAATCCTCTTTGGATGCTACTTTGAGTATTTTAGTGTTTTTATTTATTTCAAGTGAAATTTGGAGCAATTTGGCAGAGTTTTGAGCAAAAAGGAGAATACTTGAGGCAACCCTCTTGGGCGCTAAACGCCAAGCTGGCGTTTTGTGCCAGCAACCAGCAAGTAAAAGAGATGTTTTTGCATCTTTGGGCGTTAAACACCCAATTGGTATTTAGCGTCAGGCAATCTGAATTGAAACCTCATCATTGGAGCATCTCTAGTGGATTTAGCTTTTAGTAGTTATCTTTTATTTTAATTTTGTAATTTTTATTTACAAACAATATCTTTTAGTTATAGGATTTATTATTTTATTTTATTTTCAAATCAAAATTAAGTTAGATATAAAAGGGAAAAGATTCACCCTTCAGGGGCATCTTCTCACTTCCGCACTTTCATACTTTTTAGAACCCTTGTTTTCTCTGTAAGTCATGGGCCACTAAACCTTCTTGATTAAGGTTAGGAGCTCTGTTTTTTTCTATGGATTAAGAATATTACTTTTCTATTTTAATTAATGTATTGATTCAGTTTCAAAGATTGCTTTCATTCTTAATTTTATGAATCTGGGTAGAACGAGAGTATGAGCCTTATTCTAGATGTGTTCTTGTGACCCTTGCAAGAGGTCCCTCACCTAAACACAGCTTGAAATTAAATTCCTCTTAAATTGCTAATTACTTGAACTAATCTAGATACGTGCCATATAATTCGTTTAACTTTGGGTAATTAGGGTTTTTGTGTCCACAAACTAGATCTGAACTTAACCCTCTAATCGGAATCAAGTGACCAAGGGATTGGCGGTTGATGAAGGTTAGATGAGACTAAATCACTAAGGAATTAGGGATTAGTCAATTACAGTTTGCCATGAAATGAATCTTGCATGACTAAAATAGTTGTTAAGAAAACTTAATCTGAAAAAATAAGCATCTTCGATACCTTAACTACTTTCTCTTATTGATTTCTCACCAATTCTCTTATTTGATTTTTTTGCTCCTGAATTACTGTTTAGTGCTTTTGAAAACCACAAAACTAACGTTTCTGCCTGCCTAACTGAACCCATCAGTCGACCATTGTTGCTCAGTCCATCAGTCCTCATGGGATCGACCCTCACTCACCTGAGGTATAACTTAGACGATCTGGTGCACTTATGGTGCACGAAATCGTGATCGTTCATTCCTTGGTAACGGCGTCAAAAACTTAATACGCACGTTCATAATTTTAGTTCTTTGTCACAACTTTGCACAACTAACCAGCAAGTGCACTGGGTCGTCCAAGTAATAAACCTTACGTGAGTAAGGGTCGATCCCACGGAGATTGTCGGCTTGAAGCAAGCTATGGTCACCTTGTAAATCCCAGTCAGGCGGATTCAAATGGTTATGGTGAATTGATAATTAAAACATAATTAAAATATAAAATAGGATAAAGATACTTATGTAATTCATTGGTGAGAATTTCAGATAAGCGTATAGAGATGCTTTTGTTCCTCTTGAACCTATGCTTTCCTACTGTCTCCATCCAATCATTCCTACTCCTTTCCATGGCAAGCTGTATGTAGGGCATCACCATTGTCAATGGCTACTTCCCGTCCTCTCAGTGAAAATGGTCCAAGATGCGCTGTCACCCCACGGCTAATCATCTGTCGGTTCTCGATCATACTGGAATAGGATTCAGTAATCCTTTTGCGTCTGTCACTACGCCCAGCACTTGCGAGTTTGAAGCTCGTCACAGCCATCCCTTCCCAGATCCTACTCGGAATACCACAGACAAAGTTTAGACTTTCCGGATCTCAAGAATGGCCGCCAATAATTCTAGCCTATACCACGAAGACTCTGATTGTAGATCAGGAGGCTAAGAGATATGCATTCAAGCTTGTTTACATGTAGAACGGAAGTGTTTGTCAGGCACGGGTTCATAAGTGAGAATGATGATGAGCGTCATATAATCATCACATTCATCATGTTCTTGTGTGCGAATGAATATCTTAGAGAAGAAATAGGCTTGAATTGAATAGAAAAACAATAGTACTTTGCATTAATTCATGAGGAACAGCAGAGCTCCACACCTTAATCTATGGTGTGTAGAAACTCTACCGTTGAAAATACATAAGTGAAAATAGGGTAGACATGGCCGAGTGGCTAGCCTCTCTGATCTACGAACTAAACGTCCAGAGATTCCAAGATGTAAATACAATAGTAAAAAGTTCTATTTATACTAAACTAGTTACTAGGGTTACAGAAATAAGTAAATGATGTAGAAATCCACTTCCGGGCCTACTTGGTGTGTGCTTGGGCTGAGCATTGAAGCTTTTACGTGTAGAGGTCTTTCTTGGAGTTAAACGCCAGTTTGTAACCTGTTTCTGGCGTTTAACTCTACTTTGCAACTTGTTTCTGGTGTTTAACTCCAGAATAGGGCAGAGAGCTGGCGTTGAATGCCAGTTTGTGTCATCTAAACTCAGGCAAAGTATGGACTATTATATATTTCTGGAAAGCACTGGATGTCTACTTTTCAACACAATTGAGAGCACGCCATTTGGACTCCTGTAGCTCCACAAAATCCATTTTAAGTGCAGAGAAGTCAGAATCCAACAGCATCTGCAGTCATTCTTCAGCCTCTAAATCTGATTTTTGCTCAAGTCCCTCAATTTCAGCCAGAAATTACCTGAAATCATAGAAAAATACACAAAATCATAGTAAAGTCCATAAATGTGAATTTTATTTAAAAACTAATAAAAATATACTAAAAACTAACTAAATGATACTAAAAACTATGTAAAAACAATGCCAAAAAGCGTATAAATTATCCGCTCATCACAACACCAAACTTAAATTGTTGCTTGTCTCCAAGCAACTGAAAATCAAATAGGATAATAAGAAGAGAATATACTATAAATTCCAAAATATCAATGAAACTTAGCTCCAATCAGATGAGCGGGACTAGTAGCTTTCTGCCTCTTGAATAGTTTTGGCATCTCACTTTATCCATTGAAGTTTAGAATGATTGGCATCTATAGGAACTTAGATTTTAGATAGTGTTATTGATTCTCCTAGTTCAGTATGTTGATTCTTGAACACAGCTACTTTATGAGTCTTGGCCGTGGCCCTAAGCACTCTGTTTTCCAGTATTACCACCGGATACATACATGCCACAGACACATAACTGGGTGAACCTTTTCAGATTGTGACTCAGCTTTGCTAAAGTCCCCAATTAGAGGTGTCCAGGGTTCTTAAGCACACTCTTTTTTTTGCTTTGGACCTTGACTTTAACTGCTCAGTCTCAAGTTTTCACTTGACACCTTCACGCCACAAGCACATGGTTAGGGACAGCTTGGTTTAGCCGCTCAGGCCAGGATTTTATTCCTTTAGGCCCTCCTATCCACTGATGCTCAAAGCCTTGGATCCTTTTTATTACCCTTGCCTTTTGGTTTTAAGGGCTATTGGCTTTTTGCTCTTGCCTTTTGGTTTAAAGAGATTTTGGCTTTTTCTGCTTGCTTTTTCTTTTTCTTCTTTTTTTTGCCATTTTTCTTCTCTTTTTTTCTTTTTTTTTCGCAAGCTTTTGTATTCACTGCTTTTTCTTGCTTCAAGAATCAATTTTATGATTTTTCAGATTATCAATAACATTTCTCCTTTTTCATCATTCTTTCAAGAGCCAACATATTTAACATTCATAAACCACAATATCAAAAGACATATGCACTGTTCAAGCATTCATTCAGAAAACAAAAAGTATTGTCACCACATCAAAATAATTAAACTAGTTTCAAGGATGAATTCAAAACCATGTACTTCTTGTTCTTTTATTTTTAGAACAATTTTCATTTAAGAGAGGTGATGGATTCATAGGACATTCATAGCTTTAAGACATAGACACTTAAACACTAATGATCATATAGTAAAGACACAAACATAAATAAAACATAAGGCTCAAAAACCGAAAAACAGGAAAATAAGAACAAGGAGATTAAGGAACGGGTCCACCTTAGTGAGGGTGGCGTCTTCCTCTTCTTGAAGAACTAATGGTGCTCTTGAGCTCCTCTATGTCTCTTCCTTGTCTTTGTTGCTCCTCCCTCATAGCTCTTTAATCTTCTCTAATCTCATGGAGGATGATGGAGTGCTCTTGGTGCTCCATCCTTAGTTGTCCCATGTTGGAGCTTAATTCTCCTAGGGAAGTGTTGATTTGCTCCCAATAGTTTTGTGGAGGGAAGTGTATCCCTTGAGGCATCTCAGGGATTTTATGGTGAGGAATTTCCTCATGCTCTTGTTGAGGTCCATAAGTGGGCTCTCTTGTTTGCTCCATCCTTTTCTTAGTGATGAGCTTTTGAGATAAATCTCTCCATCTCTCATGACTCAGAGGTGGAAGCAATTGCCTTCCCTTTCCTCTTTCTAGAGGTTTCTCTGGCCTTAGGTGTCATAAATGGTTATGAAAAAATAAAAAGCAACGCTTTTACCACACCAAACTTAGAAGGTTTGCTCGTTCCTGAGCAAAAGAAGAAAGAAAGTAGTAGAAGAAGAATTTGGAGGAGATGGATGGAGAAGGTGTATTCGGCCAAGGAGGGTTTTAGGTGGTTATGATGTGTGAAAATGAAGAAGGAATGAGGGGTTTATATAGGAGAGGGGGAAGGTTTAGGATTCGGCCATTAGGGTTGGGTTTGGGAGGGAAAAAAGTTTGAATTTTGGAGGTAGGTGGGGTTTTTGGGGAAGAGAGGAGGATGTGAGTGTTGAAGAGGTGATGGGGAAGAGTGATTGAAGTGATTGGTGAAGGGTATTTAGGAAAGAAAGTTATGAAAAGGTGTGAAGAGGAGAGAAGAAAAGGTGGGGATCCTGTGGGGTCCACAGATCCAGAGGGGTCAAGGACTTAGTATCCCTGCTCCAATTAGGCATGCAAAACGCCCTTAGAATGCATGTCTGGCGTTAAACGCTAGCTTGCTGCTTGTTTCTGGCGTTTAACGCCACTTTCATGCTCTGTTCTAGCGTTAAACGCCAGTCTGGTGCTTGTTTCTGGCGTTTAACACCAGCTTGATGCTTCTTTCTGGCGTTAAACGCCAGAGTGCTCTTCCTCCAGGGTGTGCTATTTCTTCTGCTGTTTTTGATTCTGTTTTTAATTTTTCAGTAGTTTTTGGGATTTCACATGATCATCAACCTAAAAAAAATAAAATAACAATAGAAAATAAATAGATATAATTAAATAACATTGGGTTGCCTCCTAACAAGCGCTTTGATGAGCGGATAATTTATACGCTTTTTGGCATTGTTTTTAGTATGTTTTTAGTAGGATCTAGTTACTTTTAGGGATGTTTTCATTAGTTTTTATGTTAAATTCACATTTCTGGACTTTACTATGAGTTTGTGTGCTTTTCTGTGATTTCAGGTATTTTCTGGCTGAAATTGAGGGACTTGAGCAAAAATCAGATACAGAGGTTGAAGAAGGACTACTGATGCTGTTGGATTCTGACCTCCCTGCACTCAAAATGGATTTTATGGAGCTACAGAACTCAAAATGGCGCGCTTCCAATTGAGTTAGAAAGTAGACATCCAGGGCTTTCCAGCAATATATAATAGTTCATACTTTGGCCGAGTTTAGATGACGTAAAAGGGCGTTGAACGCCAGTTCTACGCTGCAGTCTGGAGTTAAACGCCAGAAACACGTTACGAACTAGAGTTGAACGCCAGAAACACGTTACAACCTGGCGTTCAACTCCAGAAAGAGCCTCTGCACGTGTAACATTCAAGCTCAGCCCAAGCACACACCAAGTGGGCCCCGGAAGTGGATTTATGCATCAATTACTTACTTCTGTAAACCCTAGTAACTAGTTTAGTATAAATAGGACTTTTTACTATTGTATTAGACATCTTATGATTTTTAGTTCATATTTGGATTATATTGATCACGTTTGGGGGCTAGCCATTCGGCCATGCCTGAACCTTTCACTTATGTATTTTCAAACGGTAGAGTTTCTGCACTCCATAGATTAAGGTATGGAGCTCTGCTGTTCCTCATGAATTAATGCAAGGTACTACTGTTTTTCTATTCAATTCAACTTATTCCGCTTCTAAGATATTCATTCGCACTTCAACAATGAATGTGATGAACGTGACAATCATCATCATTCCCCCACGAATGCGTGCCTGACAACCACTTCCGTTTCACCTTCGATTGAATGAGTATCTCTTGGATCTCTTAGTCAGAATCTTCGTGATATAAGCTAGATTGATGGCGGCATTCATGAGAGTCCGAAAAGTCTAAACCTTGTCTGTGGTATTCCGAGTAGGACTCTGGGATTGAATGACTGTGACGAACTTCAAACTCGCGAGTGCTGGGCGTAGTGACAGACGCAAAAGGAGGGTGAATCCTATTCCAGTATGATCGAGAACCTCAGATGATTAGCCGTATTGTGACAGAGCATTTGGACCATTTTCACAAGGGGATAGGATGCAGCCATTGACCACGGTGATGCCTCCAGATGATTAGCCATGCAGTGACAGCGCATCGGACCATTTTCCAGAGAGGATGAAAAGTAGCCATTGATAATGGTGATGTCCTTACATAAAGCCAGCCATGGAAAGGAGTAGGATTGATTGGATGAAGACAGCAGGAAAGCAGAAGTTCAGAGGGACGAAAGTATCTCTATACGCTTATATGAAATTCTCACCAGTGATATACATAAGTGTTTCTATCTTTATTTTCTGTTTATTTATTATTATTATTCGAAAATACTATAACCATTTGATATCCGCCTGACTGAGATTTACAAGGTAACCATAGCTTGCTTCATACCAACAATCTCCGTGGGATTGACCCTTACTCACGTAAGGTTTTATTACTTGGACGACCCAGTGCACTTGCTGGTTAGTTGTATTGAAGTTGTGAATGAAAAAAAGATTTATTAAGACGTGCGTACAGAGTTTTTGGCGCCGTTGCCTGAGATCACAATTTCGTGCACCACGCTTGTTTAAAGTCAAGCTTGACAGTGAGCTCTTATGGAGCCTCACAGATGTTCAGAGCATTGTTGGGACCTCCCAACACCAAACTTAAAGTTTGACTGTGAGGGCTTTGGTTGACTCTGCCGTGAGAGAAGCTTTTCATGCTTACTCTTCATGGTTACAGAAGGAGATCCTTGAGTTTTAAACACAAGGTTGTCCTTATTTAGTTAAAGGACCAACTCTCCTCTGTCCACATCAATCACAGCTTTTGTTGTGGCTAGGAAGGGTCTTCCAAGGATGATGGATTCATCCTCATCCTTCTTAGTGTCTAGGATTATGAAAACAGCAGAGATGTAAAGGCCTTCAACCTTTACTAACACGTCCTCTACTTGTCCATAAGCCATTTTCATGGATTTGTCTGCCAACTCTAATAAGAAATTGGAAGCCTGTACCTCAAAGATTCCTAGTTTCTCCATTACAGAGAGTGGCATTAAGTTTATGCCTGACCCCAGGTCACACAGAGCCTTCTCAAAGGTCATGGTGCCTATGTTACAGAGAATTAGGAATTTACTAGGATCATGTTTCTTTTGAGGTAGAGTTTACTGAATCAAGGCATTTAGTTCTTTGATGAGCAATGGAGGTTCATCCTCCCAAGTCTCATTACCAAATAATTTGGCATTCAGCTTCATGATTGCTCCTAAATATTGAGCAACTTGCTTTTCAGCAATGTCTTCATCTTCTTCAGAAGATGAATAGTCATCAGAGCTCATGAATGGTAAAAGGAGGTTCAATGGAATCTCTATGGTCTCTAGATGAGCCTCAGATTCCTTTGGTTCCTCAAAGGGAAACTCCTTATTGGTCAGTGAATGTCCCAGGAGGTCTTCCTCACTAGGATTCACGTCCTCCTCCTCCTCTTTGGGTTCGGCCACACCAAGTAAGGTAATGGCCTTGCACTCTCTTTTTGGATTTTCTTCTGTATTGCTTGGGAGAGTACTAGGAGGAGTTTCAGTGACCCTTTTACTCAGCTGGCCCACTTGTGCCTCCAGGTTTCTAATGGAGGACCTTGTTTCATTCATGAAACTTAAAGTGGCCTTAGATAGATCAGAGACTATATTTGCCAAGCTAGATGGATTTAGCTCAGAATTCTCTGTCTATTGCTGAGTGGATGATGGAAAAGGCTTGCTATTGCTAAACCTGTTTCTTCCACCATTATTAAAGCCTTGTTGAGGCTTTTATTGATCCTTCTAAGAGAAATTTGGATGATTTCTCCATGAGGGATTATAGATATTTCCATAGGGTTCCCCCATGTAATTCACCTCTGCTATTGCAGGGTTCTCAAGATCATAAGCTTCTTCTTCCGAAGATTCCTCTTGAGTACTGTTGGATGCAACTTGCAATCCATTCAGACTCTAAGAAATCATATTGACTTGCTGAGTCAATATTTTATTCTGAGCCAATATGGTATTCAGAGTATCAATTTCAAGAACTCCCTTCCCCTGAGGCGTCCCATTACTCACAGGATTCCTTTCAGAAGTGTACATGAACTAGTTATTTGCAACCATGTCAATGAGTTCCTGAGCTTCTGCAGGCGTTTTCTTTAGGTGAACGGATCCACCTGTAGAATAGTCCAATGACATCTTAGATAATTCAGACAAACCATCATAGAATATATCTAGGATGGTCCATTCTGAAAGCATGTCAGAAGGACACTTTTTGGTTAGTTGCTTGTATCTCTCCCAAGCTTCATAGAGGGATTCGCCTTTTTTTTGTTTGAAGGTTTGAACATTCACTCTAAGCTTGCTAAGCTTTTGAGGAGGAAAGAACTTGGCTAAGAAAGCCGTGACCAGCTTATCCCAAGAGTTTAGGCTATCTTTAGGTTGAGAGTCCAACCATATTCTAGCTCTGTCTCTTACAGCAAACAGGAAAAGCATAAGCCTGTAGACCTCAGAGTTAACCCCATTGGTTTTAACAGTATCACAGATCTGCAAGAATTCAGTTAAGAACTGAAAAGGATCTTCTGATGGAAGTCCATGAAACTTGCAATTCTGTTGCATCGGAGAAACTAATTGAGGCTTTAGCTCAAAATTGTTTACTCCAATTGCAGGAATTGAGATGCTTCTTCCATGTAAATTGGAATTTGGTGCAGTAAAGTCACCAAGCATCTTCCTTGCATTGTTATTAGGTTCGGCCATGTCTCCTTCTTTTTTGAAAATTTCTGTAAGATTTTCTCCAGAGAGTTGTGCTTTAGCTTTCCTTAGCTTCCTCTTCAGAGTCCTTTCAGGTTCAGGATCAGTTTCAGCAAGAATGTTCTTATACTTGTTCCTGCTCATATGAAAAAGAAGAAAACAGAAAAGAAGAGGAATCCTCTATGTCACAGTATAGAGATTCCTTTAAGTGAGTAGAAGAAGAAAAGGATGGAAGAAAGAAATGATAAGAATTCGAACACAGAGGAGAAGAGTTGGTTCGAATTTTTGAGTAGAAGAGAAGTGTTAGTAGATAAATAAATAGAAGGAGATGAGAGAGAGGAAAATTCGAAAATTAAATAAATTAAAATAAAAAATATTTTTGTTTTTAATTAAATTAATTAATTAGAATTCGAAAATAAAAAAAGAAATAAAATAAAATTAAAATTTAAAACAATTAGTTAATTAAAAAGAATTTAAAAAAAAAGTTAATGATTTTCGAAAATTGGAGAGAGAAAAGTAGTTAGGAGTTTTAAAAGAGATATGATTGAAATAAAAAACTTTTAAAATCAAACAAAAAGTCAAGTAGTTAATTGAAAAAGATTTGAAAATCAGTTTTTGAAACGATAAGAAGTTAGAAAAGAAGTTAGAAAAGATTTTGAAATTGATTTTGAAAAAGATGTGATTGAAACTTATTTTAAAAAAGATTTGAAAAAGAAATTTAAAAAGATTTGATTTTGAAAATTAAAGTTGATTACTTGACTAACAAGAAACAAAAAGATATGATTTTAAAATTTAAAGATTGAACCTTTCTTAATAGGCAAGTAACAAACTTAAAAATTTTTGAATCAATCACATTAATTGTTAGCATTAATTTCGAAAATATGAAATGGAAATAAGAAAAAGATTTTGAAAATCAAAATTTAAAATTTTTGAAAATATGAAAGAAAAAATGAAAAAGATTTGATTTTTGAAAAAGATTTGAAAAAGATAGAATTTTTAAATTGAAAATTTGATTTGACTCATAAGAAACAACTAAATTTAAAATTTTTTGAAAAAGTCAACTCAAATTTTCGAATTTTATGAGAAGAAAAAGGGAAAGATATTTTTTTGATTTTTGAATTTTTAATGATGAAAGAGAAAAATAATAAAAAGACTCAAAACATGAAAATTCTGAATCAAAACACATGATACATGCAAGAACACTTTGAATGTCAAGATGAACACCAAGAACACTTTGAATGTCAAGATGAACACTAAGAACTTATTTAATAATAACTACACCTCCCTACAATTCCTTGAGAGACGACCCGAGGTTCAAATACTTCGGTTTATTTTTATTGGGTTTGCTTAAGTGACAAACAAGTTTTTGTATGAAAGGATTATTGTTGGTTTAGAAACTATACTTGCAACGAGAATTTATTGTGAATTCTAAACCGTCAAAAATCCGTTCATCAAAATGGCGCCGTTTCCGGGGAATTGCAAATGTGTGCCTTATTATTGGTTATTGTGAATATTGTGAATAATTTTGCTTTTTTTGTTTCTTTGTTAGTTATTTTTAGTTTTAGGAGTTTATTCTCATTATTTTCTTATTTGTTTTTATTTTTACTTTCTTTTATTACTATGAATTCTCACCCCTTTGGCTATGAGTTTGGTTACAATCAAGTTGTAGGAAGAGGAGATTACAATGAGAGCTTGGATCAAGGATGGGACAATCAAAGATGGGAGGAGCCACAAGGATTTGATCAACCCTCTTGGCAACAACCACCTCCAAGGTATTATCAACAACCATTCCATGATGCTTACCAAGACAATGGTTATGGTGGACCTCTTCGTGACAATCAACACCCACCACAATATACCTATGAACTCTCTCCTCAACATAGCTTTGAACCACCATACTCACAAGTTCCTTTCTGCCATTCACCCCCATATGACCCTAACCCTTATCCATCATTCCAACCACCATACGAACCATACATAGAACCACCCCAACTCCAAAATAATTACTCTCATGAACCACCACCTCCATATTCACCATCTACATGCCCTTACCAAGAAGAATCACTTTCCTACTAAGAACCCTTTCTCCAAAATAATGGACCTCCACTAGATAGCAATACCCTTTGTGTTATTCGCCAAGGGTAAATACAGCTTCAAACCACACTTTTCTCGACTCTCACTAGTCTCACCTCTACTCTCCAAACTCTTATATCCCGTGTGGATGCATCAATCCAAGAGCAACATGATCCCAATTATGCCATCGACACGAAACAAGGGAGAAGGGATCGGCTTGAAGATGAAGGAGTAGCTGAAGAACTGGTGAGAGGAGACATCCAGGAGGAGTTCCATTTTGTACTAGAACAATTGGAGGAAGCCGTAATTATCGAAGAAGAAGAAGTGGTTGAAGACCTAGGAGATGCTAAACCTCCATGGGAATCGAGAGTTGTAGACAATTCCACCAAAAAGTTTGAAATTGATGTTGAGGAGGATAGTGCACAACCTCCAAGGCATGTACCTTATGAGGAATTGGACTGAACAAATCAAGAAGCAAGTTCCCTTGATAATGATGATCATGACTCAAGCCCTCCTAGTGGTGAACTTGCATCCGTAATTAAACCCCTTGAGTTTGAAGAACTTTCTCCAAGTGAATTTGAAGATGACGTGGAGGTGGACTTTTCCCAACCTCCAACTTATGACTTGAGTGATAGGGAAGAATTAGTAGATTTTGATCAGGGCACGGTTGAAGTTGAAAAGGTTTGCTAGGAGGTGAAAGAATTCACAGGAGAGCACAAGGGAGTAGAGCCTGCAAGACCATTGGAAATACCTCTCTCGAAGCCATTACCACCCAATACAACATTCAAGTGGGTAAAATTCTTATCCTTAACATTTACTTTCCCACATGAATATGGTTTACTTGAGACGGATGGTCAACTTAGAGCTCTTTGTGGGTTTAAGAGTAAGAGGGAGATGGTTAGTGGTAGGAGTTGGCATGCAAGGTTCAATATGGTTGCATACTCCAAATTAAGGTACAAGGATTGGTGTAAAGCTCGATTGAATGGGTCTCGGAAGTTGTTTGGGTATCTTAGTGGGAATTCGGATTGCGTGCTACCCGGTTGGAACAATGATGATCAACAAGAAGACGGGTACAAAAGCAAGGTTTGGGACCCCGGAATTCATTCTACCAAGCAACACTCCTAGGGCCTTGTCACTTGTTTTAACTTGCTCGAAGGCTTTATGTGCCTAGTTTGGGACCCCAGAGGCTACTGGAATTGCAAACATTGGTGGGGATTCCTGGATGAGTTAAAGCACAAGCCACCATGACAAGGGGCTCACCAAATGTCCAACTTAAGGACTCTAACTAAAAGTGCTAAGTGGGAGACAACCCACCATGGTATGATCTTTCATGTTTATCCTTAGTTTTATTTTATTCTATTTTTATTAGTGTTCATTCATAATGTCTGCATCAGCATCTGCATTCTACATTCTGCATAAAAAAAAAGCAACCCACGCGTGCGCGTAGGCCACGCGGGGCGTGCGCGACGCGCACGTGTCGAACACAAAATTTTGCCCCCTTCAATTTGAACAAAGAGTTACGCCAAAACCAAGCTGGAATTGTGCGTTTAGCATAATTTCGTCCAACGCGCATGCGTGCTTCACGCGTATGCGTCATCTTCATTAAAACCCCCTCACGCGTTCGCGTCTATGGTGCGTATGCGTCGATGCATTTTTCTCCCATCCACGCTTAAGCGTGATCCACGCGTACGCGTGTATTTGATTTCATTAACCCCTGACGCGAGAACCCTACCCCCCTCGCGTGCCCCCTCTTCTCCTCTTCCCTCCAACGTCTCTTTCTCTTCTCCTCTTACACATTTCTCACTCACCACCATCACCTTACACCGCAGCCACCACCGGCGACCCCGAACCGCCGCCGTCCGCCTCTCTTTCTCCCTCCTTTCTTCTTCTTCTTCTTCTTCTTCTTCTTCTTCTTCCTCTCTCTCCTCCCTTCCTGCCGACCCCAAGCACCGCCGCGGACAGCACCAGTGCCGCCGTGCCGTCGCCACCTCTGGGTAGCACTCCCCTTTCCCTTCCCTTTCGATTCTATTACTGCACCACCCAGGTTCCCCTGTTTTCCTCAGCATTTCCTTTCCTACTTTATCATTATGTTTCGGTGATTATGTTAGCTTTAATTAATTTCTGCTTAGTTTAGTTAGCTTAGAAATGCATGTTATTAGTTGATTTAGGTGGTTAGGTAGCTAGAATGTGGTTAGTGGATTTAGGTCTGATAATTGCTCTGTTCTTGCTATTTGAAATGGTTAATTCTTCTCTGTTTGTGCTGATGAGTTGCCCCTATGCTTAATTGATTTCTTGATGCTACTGGCTGCTCTTTGGGATACACAATTTCTGATTTCTGTTGCAGTCATGACAATGTTGATATCATGTAATCCTTTGCATGCTGCATATGTTTGATTGGTTATGGATTAGTTGCTTATTTCTATCTTGTTGGCTCATTTGTTTAATTCTTATGAATCTACATTTGGTTTGGTGTTTTTAATTGTTAATGAATTCATAGGAAATCCAATTTTATTGATTGAATTTGGGAAATAACTAGTTGTTTTATTCTGCCTAATGAGGCATAGGTCACATGAATTTCCTTATTTTTCATGCTAATTGACATATATTGAAATTCATGTGCTTATTGAAATTGCTAGCTTACTGAATGGTTCATGTTGCTGTTTTTCTGGAATTCACCTTGAATCATCCACTGCTCCATTTCAATTTCCATTTCAATCCCGCACTTACATGTTCAAACTCAACCGTGCTTGCTGTTGCTTACCTCAGTGTTTTGATGCTATTTTGGTTTATAATCTGCCTTGAGTTTATATGGATTAAATGGTTTGTTCCTATTTGAAAATATCCCTTTTGTTTTTATGACATTTTAGTTGCTGGTTACCCAAATTGTTCTGAGATTCGCCTGAGTTGCTGATTCTGTTTGGAATCTAGCTTGAATTGTTGATTTACTGCTGTTTATTTACTCCGGGAACGCTCACATTACTGCCGGAATGCTGTCCAATTTTTTTGAAAATTGTTTTACTTAACTTTCACTCATGCATTGACTTTAGTACTTTTGACTTGCAATTTATTTGGTTTAAACCAAAGCCAATTCATGGGCTGATGTGGTAGCATTTCTATTCCTTTTGGTTCCCTTTCTACTTGACATACATTGTTGATGATTTTATTTTTTTTGTGCTTCTTTCATTACATGATTTATCATCAATCATCTGGATTATATGATTGAATGTGAGCTTGCTTGTTCTTAAACCTTTTAAACTTCTTTTAATTAGGAACTACATTACCATGCCACTAATTCTGACCTACTTCTCTAACTTTTAACTAAATTGACTTTTTCACTTTTCTTTTTCATTTTTCACCCTTTTTCAAACTAACTCTTTTAATCCCGTTCAAGGCATGTTAATTGTTGTTTCTTAACAAACAAGCATTATAGATTTCATTGTATAAATTCTTGGATTGTGATTTATGCTTGATTTCTTTGAATCCTACCTTTCTCTCCTTCTAGGAATTTATCCTTTTTTGACTCACTTCATGCTTTAGCTTTCACTCCTCTGTTGCATACCTTCTGCTAGTTATGCTTGCATATTGTTGCCTTCTTGGTTCCTCTGCTTTATTTTTTAATCTGTATCCTGAGATTTCTGTTTTTCAGGATGTCTGATCCGAAAGAAAAAGGCAAGGCTAAGGCCAGCACTGGTAAGAGGAAAAGAGGACAGTCATCCGTTGCTCTAGCGGATATTCTAGCAGATGAATCTTGGTGGGAAAAGAACTTCACTGATCAAGAAAAAGCTTATCAAATTGTGCCAGCTAATGACCCAGTTAAATTTGCAAACCTCTACTGTGAACTCAAGTTTTCGATCTTTGCGGAAAAGAGGCACCTCTATTTAGAAAAGACGATCAAAATACCAACTGAATTAAAGAAGTACACTGAAGAGCAGATCAAACAGAGAGGTTGGGTATTTCTAGAGAGGGATCTGACAGAGGTAAAAGCATCTTGGGTCTGTGAGTTCTATTGTAACTATTACAAGACGACCCTTGATGCAGTGCAGCTTCGAGGTAAACAGATCTTAGTCACAGAGGAGGCAATAGAGGATATCCTCCACTTCCAGCCTAAACCAGATGATGCAGATGGTTATCAGAAGGCTGAGGAGTCTATTAGATTCATGAGTTTTGACTGGGATACTGTGAGGCGTACCATAGCCATTGATCCTGATGTTCCATGGGCTATAGGAAAGTCGAAGTTAACTCCACGGGGTATAAAGATTATCTATCTCAATGATGAGGCTAGACTATGGCAACAAATACTGAGCAATTATGTGATGTCTTGTACTCATGAGTCAGAAGTGCCAGTTGCTATGATCATCCTTATCTGGTGCGTCGTGGAAGGAAAGGAACTATACTCTCCACGGTTCATCAGAAAGTACATGGCTAGAGTTTATGTTCGAGGTACCCTACCATTTCCTTATCTGATTACCCAGATGGCTCGCCGAGCTGAGGTGCCTTGCGAGCTAGAGGATGAGAGGCCACCGATAGCCGCCTACAAGAAGGTTATTCCGCACGGCAAGCGGTTCGGACCTTTAGGCCACAGACTACCTGCTTCTACTACTTCTACTGATGCGGCCACATCCTCAGCAGCACCTTCAGTGCCTGCAGTACCACCTGCTTCCACAGCACCATCATCCGCTTCCCAGCCAGTCTATCACCTGGTGCACCGTCTTTTTGAGCGCCTTGATCAGATGGAGCGCCGCAATAAGCGGCGTTATGAGCAGTCTGAGCGTCGCAATAAGCGACGCTATGAACATCTGAAATTGATTGTGACCACTGGGCGTACTGACATCCCCTCCGAGCCTGACACACCCTCGGAACACTCTGAGGAGGAGGAAGATGAGCAGGAGGAGGACCAGCAGCAGGCACAACTAGAGGAGATTCAGCCTGAGTAGCCTGCAGAGCTATAGGCACCTACACAGCCAGAGCCCACAGATCCAGCAGCACACCCCTCAGTAGGCGAGGACCCTTCACACCCAACTTGACAGAGCATCGAGGACGATGCTGTGATATAAGTGTGGGGAGGTCACCATCTCTGGCGGATTTTATTTTGGTGAACTATTTCAAACTTTTTATCCTATTTTGCTTTATTTTGGATTTTGCTTTATTTTATTTTACTCTTCTTTTAGTACCTGCACATTTCTATTTTATTGTACTCTTATTTATTTTTACTTGGTTGCATTCTGCACTTTGGGCTTGTATATATCTTAGATATTTAGCTTGAATTGCACTTTTAGTTTATTAGTTGTGATATGAAAAATCACGGACTATTAAGTTTAGTTTACCCTTTTGGCATATGAGAAATTAATTTAACTGAAAATAGGGAGTAAACTAGAAATTTTTAGTTTTTCATAATCACAACATCTCATTTAGTATATATATATATATACATATATATATATATATATATATATATATATAATAATAATAATAATAATAATAATAATAATAATAATAAATGTTGGCCAATTGATGAAATTTTCAAAGAATATCTCTTTTTCTTAGAAAAGGCATTTAGGATTCACATTGATTTGAGGATTTGAGTTAAAACCATTTTGGTAACTTGCATGATATATATATATATATATATATATATATATATATATATATATCATTGGAATATGGTTTTTGAGCTAAGAACACACAACCCGTGAGTTTTTGAGCTTAATTGCATGGTTACATTATTTAACCATGATTTTTATTCTTGTGTGTGTTTTCTTCTCTATAATTGCAATCTATGGTTTGTTCCATTCTATATGTCCATTGTTTAGTATATTTATATGCATACATATGATTGAGGCTATCATTTGTTATTAGCTCACTTATCCCAAATAGCCTACCATTTCAATTACCTTTGTTTGCCACTTTGAGCCTTTTAATCCCCATTTATTCTGTACTTTACCACA
Source organism: Arachis hypogaea (assembly GCF_003086295.3). NCBI lineage: Eukaryota > Viridiplantae > Streptophyta > Magnoliopsida > Fabales > Fabaceae > Arachis > Arachis hypogaea. The sequence continues at coordinate 101,947,760 of NC_092052.1, read as the reverse complement.
TCACTAGCCTTAAGCAGAAAAATAATTAATTACCCCAATTAAATTTTTGGTTAGCTTAAAATAAAGATTGTGTATTAATTAAGTGTGGGGAATTGTGGGAACTTGGGTTGATAAAAAAGTGTTGAATTATATTGACAAAAGTATTGGGAATTTGGGTGCATACTCATGTGAGACCAGAAAAACCATATGCATTGATATGTTATGTTTGCTTTCATGTTCATAAAAAAAATTTATTATAATATAAATAAATAAATAGGGGACAAAATTACCCCAATGTTAAATTTAATAAAAGATCAATGCACATGTGGTAAAATTAAGAAAAATTTGATACATGAGTATGTGACACAAAAGTGAGATTATGGGTAGTTAGGCATGATTTTAGAGTTATGTAGAGTATGTGTATGTTAGGTGAGAACTTAAGTTAGTCAAAGATTTAATTTACAGCTCACTTGGCCATACATATATCCTCACCCTTACCTTAGCCCCATTGCAACCTTGAAAAAGCCCTCATGATGTTTGCATTAGTATATTAAATATTTGTTAATTGGTTAGATGAAGAACAAAGTTTTAGAAAGCATGACAAGAGAAGAGTAGAGTGATTAACCCCAAACACTTGAGTGATTAGAGTGTATATACAATTCCAGTGAGGATTCAATTGCTCATTTCCATATGTCCATATGTGATCATTACTTGTCTTGCGAGGTTGTGAACACTTCTAATTAACTCAACTCAATTGTGAATGTGCTTTGATATGATGACCTTGATTGTGCATATATGATTTTCTGGATATTTGATTCAATTTGACCACATGTATGCTTATATATATATAGTAATTAGAATAGCATGATGCATGTAGGTAGCTCACATCTAAATAGGTTGCATTGCATAAGTTCCACCATTCTACTTTCAGACTTTTGGTTCTCTTGAACTTAGCATGAGGACATGCTAATGTTTAAATGTGGGGAGATTGATAAACCACTATTTTATGGTTTATCTTGTGCTCAATTGAGTGGTTTTTATCAATTCTTTGCTCACTTATTCATATAATTTGCATTGTTTTGCAAATCCTTCCTGATTCTGTGATATAATTGAAAACTTATTTCCTGGGCCTTTAAATTGTGTATTTTAATCTCCCTTATACCATTCGATACTGTGATCTGTGTGTTAAGTGTTTTCAGGCTATATAGGGAAGGAATGGCTTAGAGGATGAAAAGGAAACATGCAAAAATAGAAGGAACATAAGAAAATGAAGTTATGAGAAGTTGGCAGTGACGCGTACGCATGAGCGACGCATACGCGTGACTAGTGCAGAAGACAAGCGACGCATACGCATGACTGACGCGTACGCGTGACAAGGAATTTCACCAAGCGACGCGTACGCGTGACCTACGCGTACGCGTGACATGCGCCACATGCAAAAATTGCAGAAAGCGCTGGGAGTGATTTCTGGGCTCCTTTTTGGCCCAGTTCCAAGCCCGAGAACACAGAATAGAGGCTGCAGAGTGGAGAAATCATGGATTCATTCATTCGTTCAACATTCATTCAGATAATTTGAGGTTTAGATGTAGTTTTCTAGAGAGAGAGGCTCTTTCCTCTCTCTAGGTTTTAGGATTATAGATTTAGCTTTTCTTAATTTCAGATTTCTATTTTACTTTAATTTAGTTTTCTTTTACTCTCATTAGTTCTAGAAATTTAGTTTATCTATTTCTCTTGTTGGTTTATTTATTTCCCAATTTAACTTATGAACTCCATGTTAGATTTGGTTTTCCATTTAATGCAATTTGAGGCATTTCATGTTTATTGCCCTTGCTTTAATTGTTATCATTGATGCTTGCAATTGTTGGTTTTGGATTTTACATTCCTTATTACTTTTCTATGTTTTTATGTTATGCCTTCCAAGTGTTTGTTAAAATGCTTGGGAGGATTTTAAGTTAGATTTCTATGTTCTTAGCCTTCGTTGAGTAATTGGAGACTCTTGAGTTATCAAACTCCTTTGTTGACTGATAATTGAAAGTTGCTGGTTGATTTGGATCCCTCTAAAGCTAGTCTTTCCTTAGGAGTTGACTAGAACTTGAGGAATCAAATTGATTTGTCCACTTGATTTTCCTTCATAGTTAGAGGTTAACTAAGTGGGAGCAATGGACAATTCTCATTATAATTGATAAGGATAACTAGGATAAGACTTCTAATTCTCATACCTTGCCAAGAGATTTTCTAGTTATTAATTTAATTTCTTGCCATTTTATTTTCTTGGTCCTTATTCAAAAATCCCAAAAAAAAAGATACTATCTTATAACCAATAATAACTATACCTCCCTACAATTCCTTGAGAGACGACCCGAGGTTTAAATACTTCGGTTTATTTTTATTGGGTTTGCTTAAGTGACAAACAAGTTTTTGTATGAAAGAATTATTGTTGGTTTAGAAACTATACTTGCAACGAGAATTTATTATGAATTCTAAACCGTCAAAAATCCGTTCATCATGTACGCATTGAAAAGCTGATGTGGGACTCCTGGTACAAAAATCAGAGAGTTGCGCTAGAGTGGTACTGCGTTTGTGTGAACAACACAATTTAGCTCCACACGTACACGTGGATGACGCGTATGCATCACCTCTCTTTTCTACGTACCACGCGTACGCGTGGTTGATGCTTACGCGTCGTGTCCCCCTCCTGCTTTTCGCGCGCACGCGTGGCCCATGTGCACGCGTCGCCTTCACGCCCTGTTTTTCCCCTGTTTCTTCTCTCTTCTCTCCTTCTTTCTTTCTTCTTCTTCTCTCTTCCCTTCTTCCATTTCATTTCTTCCCTTTCTTCTCTTCTCTTCTCTTCTCACCTTTTTCATCATTTCTCTCTTACTTTTCTTTGTTTTTTCTTCTTCCTCTTTTTAATTTTTTGCTTTTTATTTTTCTCATCTTTCATTTTCTTTTGTTTATTGCATTTGCATACTTTCATTCATTGCATTTTAATTTTGTGTGTATAGCTTGTTCTCATTTTCTTTTCTAATTTTCTTATTTTAATATTGGTATTGAATCCTTCTATTCAATTGTTGAGAATTTCTTAGATTATTTTGGTGCTTCTTGACTTGTTTGATATTGTTGGGTGATGAAGTTTTTAAATCAATGCTTAATTTTTTTATGACTCTTGTATTCTTTGTGCGTTGATATGAACTCATATTGTCTTTCATGACCCACTCTTTCCTATTTAAACTTGATGCTCAGCATGCTCTTCATGTCATTCACTTATGGTTTGATTTTACTCTTGCATCAAGTATTAGTTTATATGCCATTCGCTTACATTGCTTCCTCACTTACATGTTGTAGCTACTATGTAATAGAGAACCTTACTCTTATTTGGCATTAGCCCCCGCCTATGTTCTATTTGCTTTGATATCTATGTTGTAGGCTTAATTTTCTTTTTTTTTTCTCTCCTTTTAGGCTGGCCACCAAGAGGGAACGGAAAAGCTTCTAAATGGGGCAACAAACAAGTTTCTCTGCACAATCTTTTGAAGGAGCTCATCAGTTGTAGCAACCCGTCCACCTTGCTCTTCTTTGCATGCACTGAGGATGGTGCAAATTTCTAAGTATGGGAGGTCGAGGACCGACCTCCGTGGGTAACCACTTCCTTTTTAAACACCAATTCTTAATCTTCTTTGTTAGATAGTTGTTGCATTATATGATAGGTTGTATGTTAGTTAGAGTTTGTACATATTTTACCACTTCTTTTTATGTTAGGACTATTTGGTTGAAGTAATGATTTTTTTTCCAAGAAAACCGTTTTAGGGCACTCGACCAATTTGAAAAAAAAAATTTGTTGAACTTACTTAAAGAATTTATTTTGGAACATGGTTTTTGAGCTAAGAACATATAAGCATGCGAGTTTTGAGCCTAATTATGTGGTTACGTCATATAACCACTATTTTCCTTCTTGTGTGTGATTATTCTCTTTCTATGATTGTAATCTTTGATTTGTTTGATTCTTTATGTCCATTATTCCATGTATGAATGCATTTATATGATTGGGGCCATCATTTCATTTAGCTCACTTACCCAAATAGCGTACCTTTCATCAACCATTGTTAGCCAATTTTGAGCCTATTTAATCCATTTTGTTCTTAATTTTGACACATCACTACCCCTAAATGAAAAACAATAAATGTTTCTTAATTTGGATCTTTGATTAGCTTAGGCTAGTGAGGGTGTGCATCATTTGGGTATGGAAAACTTGGGAACATTGGTTAAGGTAAAAGTGTATTTTGTATTTTTGTTGAAAATCATGGGATTGGATACACATTCATGCACTAAATGTTTCAACCATATGCATTGATACTCTTGTATATATTTTAACTTGAAAAAATATAGAAAAAAAAGAAGAAAAAGAAAAGAAGAATAAAAAGAAAAAAATATAGAAAAATAAAAGAAAGAAAAATATAGAAAAAGGAAGCAATAAAAAGGGGACAAAAATATCCCAAAATAAAGTAATAATAACAATGCATATGGAATGTGAATTAAAGAGAATGCATGAGTATGTGTAAAAAAGTGGGAATCATGGGTAGCTAGGTGGTGTATTAGAATTGTATAGGTTGTTATATGTGTTTGGTGAGAGCTTAGGTTAGTCAAAGATTCAAATTTCAAGCTCACTTAGCTATATATATATATATATATATATATATATATATATATATATATATATATATATATATATCCTTACCTTTACCCTAGCCCCATTACAACCTATGAATAAGTCCTTGACGTACTGATTTCCTATTGGTAAAGAAATTCACAATTGTATGATCGCGCTGTAAGTATAGCTTCTAAACCAACAGAAAATCCTTTCGTACAAACGTTTGGTTGTCACAAGTAACAAACCCAATAAAATTTATAAATCGAAGTATTTAAACCTCGGGTCGTCTTCTTAAGGAATTGCAGGGAGGTATGACTTATTATTAGCTATGGAAAACAGTGTTTTTGGGTTTTAAAAGGTTTGAACAAGGGAAATAAATTGTAGGAATTAATAAATTAATAACTGATAAAACTCTTGGCAAGGTATGAAAACTAGAAGTCCTATCCTAGTTATCCTTATCAATGGTGATGAGAATTATATTTTGCTCCCCACTAAGTCAACCTCTAACTATGAAGGTAAGTCAAGTGGATAAATCAATTTAACACCTAAGGTCCTAGTCAACTCCTAAGGAAATACTAGAGTTATAGGAATTTTAAATCAATCAGCAAAGATAACAATTATCGATCACGATGAGTTTGACAACTCAAGAGTTACCAATTAATCAACCAAAGCCAAAAGGGAAAAATATAAATAAAGGAAAACAATCATAATTCTGAAATACCTCAATTTATATTAAATAAAGAAAATCCTAACATAAATGGTTCATAAGCCAACTTGGCAACATAAGTAATTAACAAATAAAAGCATTAAAGTATCTAAAAGTAGAAGAGAAATATAAAGTAAAACGAATATTGAAACTGAGAGGAAGTTAAAATCCTAAATCCTTTAAGAGGAATCCTAATCCTAAAAGCTAAGAGAGAGGAGAGAATCTCTCTCTCTAAAAACTACATCTAAATTCTGAAAAGTCAATAATGGAAGACTTCTCTTTCTGAATGGATGCATTCCCCCACTTTATAACCTCTAATCTGTGTTTTCTGGACTTGGATCTGGGCCAAAACGGGTTTCAAAAATTGCTGGGGGCATTTTCTGCAGTTTCTGCACGTGGCGTCTGTCATGCGTCTGCGTGGGTCACACGGTCGCGTCATTTGAGAGTTTTCCTTGTCACATGTTCGCTTCGGTCATGCGTACGCGTCATTTGCGTTCTGCTCAAGGCACGCGTCCACGTCAGTCACGCGTTCGCGTCGATGCCTTTTCGCGCTAGGCACGCGGCCGCTTCGTCCATGCGTTCACGTCGCTGCCCTTTTCTTCAAAACTCCATTTTTGTGCTTTCCTTCCATTTTTGTATGTTTCCTTTCTGTCCTCTAAGCCATTCCTGCCTTAGGAGATCTGAAAATACTTAATACACAAATCGCGACATCGAATGGTAATAAAGGGTAATTAAAATAAATATTTTTAAAGCATAAGAAACATGTTTATATCACATAATAAGGAAGGGAAAGTAAAACCATGCAATTTACATGAATAAGTGGGTGAAGGATTGAATAAATCACTTAAATTGAGCATAAAATACATCATAAAATATGGGTTTATCAACCTCCCCACACTTAAACAATAGCATGTCCTCATGCTAAATCCAAGAGAAAGGGTAAAGTTAGAATGGTGGAATCTCATGCAATGTATTCTATTCTAAATGCAAACTACCTAAATGAGTCATGCAATTCTAGTTATTATTCACTTGTATATAAAGCTTACATGTGGTTAAATTAATTCATATCCTCAAGGAATCATAGCAAAACCCTAGATAATGTTAAAGCACTTTTACAATTGAGATGGGTAAAAGTATTTCACAAACTTGCAAGACAATTAACAATTAAGCAAAGATATATGGTGATGAGCTATTGAACCCTCATTGGATTTTGTGTTTACTCTCTAGTCACTCAGTGTTTATTGGGTTAATCACTCTATTCTTTTTCTATCCTTGCTTTCTAAAACCTTGTTCTTCATCTAACCAATCAACAATTATAGAATACAGACATACAAAAATCATGAGGTCTTTTTCAAGGTTGTAATGGGGCCAAGGTAAAGGTAAGGGTATGTGTATAAGGCTAAGTGAGCTAATCTCAAGGGGGCTAACAAGGGTGATGTAAAAGGTAGGCTAAATTGGGATAAGTGAGAAAAAATTCAAATGATGGCCTCAATCATCTCTTGGTATGTATCTATATTCTATATTGGACATATAGATTAAAAAAAGTAAAGAACATTAGAATGAAAAAGAAGGGCAAAACACACAGGAATAAAATTTATGGTTTGAATGTAACCATACAATTAAGCTCAAAACTCACAGGCTGTGTGTTCTCCAGCTCAAAAATCATATATCAGTTATACATGTCATGCAAGTAGAAATCAAGAGTTCCCATTCAACTCAATGTAAATCTTAGGGTGGCCCTTAAAATTTTAGTGTTCCTCCTTGAAGAAATGTTGTTAACTAACTAACATGTAATGCTATATATACAAGGTGTGTGGATTGCTTTAAATTACTAAAGTTTCTAGTTTACTCCTTTTTATTTTCAATTAAACCAAACTATTATATGCTAAAAGGGTAAACTATACTAATTAATCCACATATTCTATAACTAATAAGTTTGGAATTGCAAACTAAACTAAATGTCTAAGATATAAACTAAAGTGCAAAATGTAAAAATAAAGTAAAAATACAGCAAAAGAACAATGTGCAAGTACTGAAAAATAAAAATAAAAATAAAAATATAGAAAAATAAAGAAAATAAGATAGAAGAGTTTGTAGTGGTTCACCAAAAAGATACGCCAGGGATGGCGACCTCCCCACACTTAAAATATAGCATCGTCCTCGATGCTCACTCAAGCTGGGTGTGAAGAAGTGTCATCACCGGAAGGATGGCCTGCTGGTGTCTCTGTGGTGGCCTGAAGGTCCGCAGTCTCTATGAGTGTAGTGGGATCTGTCTGATGCAGTGGAGGCACTGACTGTAGAGGAATCTCTGGGTCTGCGGCCTAGATCTGGTGTGGCTCTTCATGCTGTGGCATAGCCTGCTCTGGTCCTGCCTGCTCAGCCTGGGCATGTGTCTCCTTCTCATGATCGCTCGCCTCCGCCTCAGATGTATCAGAAGGGGTGTCAGGCTCAGAGGAGATGTCGCTGTTGGATCAGATAATCAACTTAAGGTGCTCATAGCGCCGCTTGTTGCGACGCTTCATACGATCCAGGCGGGCGAAGAGGCGTTGCACCAAATGATAAATGGGCTCAGGAGTAGCTGAATGTGTAGTGGATGAGGCTGGTGCAGTAGTGGAGGCAGAAGAGGCAGCTGAAGATGTGGCTGCCTCACCAGAAGCGGTGAGGAATGGGGGTCTGTAGCCTAAAGCCTGAAACTTCCTACTATGAGGAATGATCTTCTTGCAGTCTGCAGCAGTCAGCTTCGCATCAGCCAGCTCCCAAGGCACGTCAGCTCGGCGGCCTAGCTGGGTGACCAGATAAGGGAAAGGGAGAGTGCCTCTGACATAGACCCTGGCCATATAATACCGGATGAAACATGGAAGATACAGGTCCTTACCCTCCATCACACACCAGATGAGGGTGACCATAGTAGCGGGCAGCTCTGTCTCATGAGTGCTCGGCATCACATAGTTGCTCAGAATCTGGTACCAGAACCGAGCCTCATCATTCAGATATATCAGCTTGATTCTCTTAGGCATCACTGTGTTCTTTCCCATGACCCATGGGACAGTAGGATCAAGGGCTATTCGCTGCTTGACAGCATCCCAGTCAAATCTCATAAAGCGCATATCCTCTTCAGCCTTTTGGTAACCGTCAGGCTGATCTGATTTAGGCTGAAGGTGGAGGATGTCCTCAATAGCTTCCTCAGTGACCAAAATCTGTTTCCCTCTGAGGTGCACTACATCCAGGGAAATCTTGAAATAGTTGCAGTAAAACTCTCTGACCCAGGAAGCATTGACCTCTGTCAAGTTTCTTTCCAAGAAGAACCAGCCTCTCTGTTTAATCTGTTTGGAGGTGTACTGCTGTAGTTCTTCTAGAATTTTTAGAGTTCTTTCCAAGTACAGGTTCCTTGAAGTGGCAAACAATGGATACTTTAGCTCACAGTATCTGTTTGCAAATTTAACTGGATCTGTGGCAGTGAGGAGCTGGTCAGCCTTTTCCTGTGGGGTAAAGTGCTTCTCCTGCCAGGAGTCATCATTCAAAACGTCGAGGATGGACATAGAGGATTCGCCTCTTTTCCTTTTACCAGTGGTTGCTTTGCCTTTTTCTTTGCGTTGAGGGTCAGACATCCTGAAAAGCAGAAATTCCAGGATATAATTGAAGAACAAAAGTAGGAAAACAAGTAGGCAAATAGGATTTATCAATGTAAGCATAAAGGCAAACGAGAAGTAGAATTATGAAATGAGTTAAATATATGTACATTTTGGACTGTATTTGAGTGAAAAATCTGAGGTGAAAAATCACAATCCAAAATATAATATAAGTAGAATTCATGTTAATTAGGAAAAACAATAATCATGCCTTGAGTTAGAAAGTTAAAGTAGTTAGTTAAAAAGCAAAAAGAGAAGTTTGAAAGTTAGATTGGTTAGGATTGAAAAAGGAGGAGTTAAAGTAAGTGGCATGAGAATGGTTTCGTAGTTAACAAGATTTGCACAAACTTGAAGAATAGGCTTTCGCGTGGGGGTGATCTCTCTTTTTTTTATATGCAATTATGCAGTGTGCAATATGCAGTGCTAATGTAGATGCTATGAATACTTCTAGGTTCAATGAAAATAAAATAAAATAAAAACAAACAACACGAAATAAAATTGAAAAAGAAACAATCATACCATGGTGGGTTGTCTCCCACCTAGCACTTTTAGTTAAAGTCCTTAAGTTGGACATTTGATGAGCTTCCTGTTATGGTGGCTTATGCTTAAATTCATCCAGAAATCTCCACTAGTGTTTGGAATTCCAACAGCCTCCGGGGTCCCAAACTAGGCATGTAAAGCTTTTGAGCAGCTTCAAATAGATTCTCAGGCTCCCGGGGTGACGAATGTCAGAATAGATTCTAGGATCCCAAACTTTGCTTTTAAATCCGCCTTTGTCTTGTTCCATATTCTTCCATCCGGGCGGTTTAGAAATTGTATTCTCACCAAGATGACCAAACGCCTTCCGAGACCCACCAATTGAACTTGATACTAATCATTGCACTTCGAATTGAAGCGTGGAACCTTATTGAATCTTGCACACCAGCTCTGAGTACGAGCCATTTCCCTCTTATTCTTAAAGCCGCAGAGAGCTCTAAGCTGGCCATCTATTTCAAGCAAACCATATTCAAGTGAAAAAGTAAAGATAAAGGTTAAGGATTGTACCCACTTGAAGCTTGTATTAGGTGGTAATGGCCTTGGGATAGGTGTTTCCAGTGGTTCTGTAAGCTCTACTCCCTTGTATTCTTCTGTGAATTCCTTCACTTCCTTGCAAAATTCTTCAACTGCAACTGCGTCCTGATCAAAGTCTTCTATGTCTTCCTCGTCACTCAAGTCATAAATTGGAGGTTGAGAGAAATCTACCTCAACATCATCTTCGTATTCACTTGGATAAGGTTCTTCAGGCTCAAGGAGTTCAGTTGCGGATGTAAGTTCGTGACTAGGAGAGCTTGATTCATTATCATCACTCCCTATGGAATCAACTTCTTGGTCTGTTCCGTCCAATTTTTCACAAGGTATATGCATTGGAGGTTGTGCACTATCCTCCTTGGCATTAAATTCAAACTTCTCGGAGGAATCCTTTACAGTTCTTGATTCCTATGGAGGTTCAGCATCTCCTAAATCTTCAACCACTTCTTCCTCTACAACTATTATGGCTTCTTCCACTTGTTCCAAGACAAAGCCATACTCCTCATTGTCCACCGAAGTTTCTAGTGTCTCCTTCATGCTATGCTCTTCTTTTGATTCTCCACATGTAGCCATGGGAGTACTCTGAGTGCTCAGATGTTGGGAAGCTAATTTATTTACCACCTCAGTTAAGGCAGTAGTGAGTTTCAGCACGTCCCTTTGCATCTTCGCTTGCCCTTGAAGAAGAACACAAAGTTTGTCATCCATTGGAGATTGGGGTGGATATGAGGGTTCATTGGTTGGGGGAGAGAGTTCATAATAAGAATGTGGTGGTTCTTGGGAATAATTGGATTGGGATTGTGGTGGATAAGGGTCATACGGTGGTGAATGGTGAAAAGGAACTTGTGAGTTTGGTGGTTCAAAGCTATGTTGAGAGGATGATCTATAAGCACAGGGTGGGGCTTGTTGGTAAATACAAGGGGATCCACCGTATCTATTGCCTTGGCATGCATTATAGACTGGTCTTTGTCTGTGATACTGTGGAGGGTGTTGTTGCCTAAAGGGTTGATCAAGTCCTCGTGGCTCCATCCATCTTTAGATGTTCTAACCTTGATGCATGTTCCTGCTATAGCTTTCATTCCTTTCAACAATATTAGAACCAAACTCAAAGCGAGAGGGTGAGAATTCATAGTAGCTAATAGAAATAAAAAGGAAAAACAAAAAGAAATAAACAAGTAAAAGAAAAATATTTACAATAACCAATAATAAGGCACACGTTTGCAATTTCCCGGCAACGGCGTCATTTTGACGTACTGATTTTCTATCGGTAAAGAAATTCACAATTGTATGATCGCATTGTAAGTATAGCTTCTAAACCAACAGAAAATCCTTTCGTACAAACGTTTGGTTGTCACAAGTAACAAACCCAATAAAATTTAAAAACTGAAGTATTTAAACCTCGGGTCGTCTTCTCAAGGAATTGCAGGGAGGTATGACTTATTATTAGCTATGAAAAACAGTGTTTTTGGGTTTTAAAAGGTTTGAACAAGGGAAATAAATTGCAGGAATTAATAAATTAATAACTGATAAAACTCTTGGCAAGGTATGAAAACTAGAAGTTCTATCCTAGTTATCCTTATCAATGGTGATGAGAATTATATTTTGCTCCCCACTAAGTCAACCTCTAACTATGAAGGTAAGTCTAGTGGATAAATCAAATTAACACCTAAGGTCCTAGTCAACTCCTAAGGAAAGACTAGAGTTATAGGAATTTAAATCAATCAGCAAAGATAACAATTATCGATCACGATGAGTTTGACAACTCAAGAGTTACCAATTAATCAACCAAAGCCAAAAGGGAAAAATTTAAATTATTTATATAAATAAAGGAAAACAATCATAATTTTGAAATACCTCAATTTATATTAAATAAAGAAAATCCTAAAATAAATGGTTCATAAGCCAACTTGGCAACATAAGTAATTAACAAATAAAAGTATTAAAGTATCTGAAAGTAGAAGAGAAATATAAAGTAAAAGGAATATTGAACCTGAGAGGAAGTTGAAATCCTAAATCCTTTAAGAGGAATCCTAATCCTAAAAGCTAAGAGAGAGGAGAGAACCTCTCTCTCTAAAAACTACATCTAAATTGTGAAAAGTGAATAATGGAAGACTTCTCTTTCTGAATGGATGCATTCCCCCACTTTATAACCTCTAATATGTGTTTTCTGGATTTGGATCTGGGCCAAAAAGGGTTTCAGAAATCGCTGGGGGCATTTTCTGCAGTTTCTGCACGTGACGTCTGTCACGCGTCCGCGTGGGTCATGCGGTCGCGTCATCTGGGAGTTTTCCTTGTCACGCATTCGCTTCAGTCATGCATACGCGTCATTTGCATTCTGCTCAAGGCACGCGTCCGCGTTAGTCACGCGTTCGCGTCGATGCCTTTTCGCGCTAGGTACGCGGCCGCTTCGTCCATGCGTTCGCGTCGCTGCCCTTTTCTTCAAAACTCCATTTTTGTACTTTCCTTCTATTTTTGTGTGTTTTCTTTCTGTCCTCTAAGCCATTCCTGCCTTAGGAGATCTGAAAATACTTAACACACAAATCACGGCATCGAATGGTAATAAAGGGTAATTAAAATAAATATTTGTAAAGCATAAGAAACATGTTTTTCACATATATCACATAATAAGGAAGGGAAAGTAAAACCATGCAATTTACATGAATAAGTGGGTGAAGGATTGAATAAATCACTTAAATTGAGCACAAAATACATCATAAAATATGGGTTTATCAGTCCTCATGATAAATGTATGCATGCATTGAATAATTGTTGATTGTTAGATAAAAAAAAATCTTAGAAAGCATGATTAGAAGAGAATTGAGCAAATCAACCCTATACACTAGAGCGACTAGAGCGGACACACTTCCGGTGAGGGTTCGATGCTCAATTCCTTGTTTCCGGCTTTCATGAGCTTTCTTCTTGCAAGTCTATTTGAACTTCAATTTTTATATTTGAATTGGTGGGATTCGTGAATCATCATATGATCCTAGCCCTACTTGTTCATATACATTCTTGGAGATTGATTTACTTTTAACTAAGTAGGTAGAAGTATTTTGCATTTAGTTGCATGCATGTATATAGGTGCATATAGTTTATTTGCATTGAATAAATGTTCATACCCCTTTTCTTGTCTTTTTTGGTTTAGCATGAGGATATGCTTAGTTTCAGTGTGGGGAGGTTTGATAAACCCTAATTTTGTGGTTTATCTTGTGTTGAATTTAGGGGATTTTATCAACTTTTGTCACATTTTTTCAATGAAATAGCATGGTTTTGTGAATTTCTCCTAATTTGTGCTTAAGAGTAAAAACATGCTTTTTAGGCCTTTAAATCGCTAATTTTAATTCACTTTAATTCCATTTGATGTCTTGATATGTTTGTTAAGTGATTTTAGGATTAGAAGGAAAAGATTGGGTTGAAGGAATGAAGAAAAAGCATGCAAAAATGGAGAATTCATGAAGAAATGAGGATTTGCGGAATTCAATGCCATGTGCACGCGTCACCCACGTGTACGCGTGAGAAGGAGATTCGCCAGCGATGCGCACGCGTCACCCACGCGCAAGCGTGAAGAGGAATTTCGCAATGCGACGCGTACGCGTGACACATGTGTACGCGTCACAAGCTGCACATGACTTCACTAAAGGCAAAACGCTGGGGGCAATTTCTGAGCTCAAGGAGGCCCAAATCCAACTCATTTCTGATGCTTTTCAACCCAAGGATTGCAAGGGAATGGGGGGAGGAATCATAGTTTAGTTTTTCATCATGTTTTAGGGTAGAATTCTAGAGAGAGAGGCTCTATCCTCTCTCTAGATTTTAGGGTTCTTATTCCAATTCCTTTTAGATCTATATTTTAATCCTGTTTCATTTTAGTTTTCCTTTACTTTTTTTTTTCTAGCACTTTAGTTTATCTATTTCTCTTATTAATTTCTTATTTTGCTCTCTTTTATGTTTATGAACTCTTGTTGGATTTTAATTTTCTTTTAATGCAATTTTATGTTTCCATGCCCTTTTATGTTTGTCTTCATTGCTATTATTGATTTCTTACTTATGTTAGTTATAGCTTTTATTAATTCTTGCATTTTATAATGTTTAATTTTATTGCACTCTAGGTGTTTGTTAAAATGTTTTCTCTAGTTTTAGAGTAGTTTTCTATACTATTGGCCTAGGCTAAGGGAATTGAGTGACCTTGAGTAATTGGGTCCCATTGAATTAGTGATTTGAGAACCCTTAGTGGTCAATTTGATACCCATTGACGCCAACCCACTACTAAGCTATTTAGTAGGTAGGTTGGGACTTATGGGTTGATGTTGACCAAGCCTATTTGACGTACTTCCATCGTTGAGGTAGACATTGTACGTACTTCAAGCATAGAAGTAGACTTAATTGGTTGGTCCCTCATAATTGTCAATATATGGTTTGTAGATCAATTGTAAATCAAACCCCCCTTGTTCCTTCATAGCCAATAATTGATCACTTCATTGCAATTCCTTGTGAGACGAACCGAGGTTTAAATACTCTCGATTACATTTCCATTGGGGTTTGTACTTGTGACAAACAATATTAAAATTTGATTGAGAGTTATTAGTTAGTTTGGAACTATGCTTACAACGATGTTCTCTTTCTATTAAGAAATTTCTAGACCAACAATAATTCTCACCATCACAACGCGTACGCGTGACTGACGCGAATACGTGATACGGAAAGTTGCCAAGTGACGCGTACGCGTGACCCATGCGTACGTGTGACAAGCGGCACGTGACATCATTAAAGGCAAAATGCTGGGGGTGATTTCTGAGCTCACTGAGGCTCAAATCCAACTCAATTCAAAAGTATTTGAGGCAAAATTCAAGAAGGAACAATTGGGGGAGCAATTAGTGTAGTGTAGAACCATGTTGTAGGGTAGTTTTCTAGAGAAAGAAGCTCCCTCTTCTCTCTAGAATTAAGGTAGATTTAGGTAAACTGTATTTAATTTAGGTTTTAATTCTTATTTTCATCTAGTTCCTTTTACTTTTTCTTGTTCAATTACTTTGATATTCTTAGTTCTTCTTGTTAATTTCTCTTTTGAGCTACTTTTATGTTTATAAACTCTTGTTGATTTTCATTTCCTTTAATGAAATTTGAGATTTTATGTTTTCTTTAATGTTTGTTTGAGTTGTTATTATTTGTTTCTTGCAATTGGTAGTTTTAGATTTTGTATTTCTTGCAATTTTACCATGCTTTTCTTTTATGCTTTCCAAGTGTTTGACAAAATGTTTGGCTTAGGTTTACAATAGATTTTGAGCATTCTTGGCTTGGAAAGAGAAATTAGGTGCTCTTAAGTTATTAATACCCAACTTATGTTGGTGATCTAGAGTTGTTAGTTAATATTATTTCCATTGATGCTAATCTTTTGCTAATTCAATTAGTAAGTTGATTAGGACTTATGGATTGAGATTAACTAGTCTTATTTGATTTTCTCCCAATGTTGGAGATAATTATTGTGTTATGATTAATGACTAGGATAGAAAACCTTGATTCTCAATCCTTGCCATGAATGCCTCTTTTTCATTTGTTATCTTTAGTTGTTTAATTTACTTTTATTGTCATTTAAATTTCTTGCCATTTAATTTCTTGCACTTTTATCAACCCACCATGTGAAACTCATAACCAATAATTGAGCACTCGATTGTAATTCCTAGGGAGAACGACCCGGGAGCAATACTCTCGATTATTATTGGGTTGAACTTGTGACAACTAAAATTAAACTTTGATTGAAGGTTGTTTGTCAGTTTGGACTATACTTGCAACGGAATTATTTTGTGAATAGTGTGAATATGTTTGCTTTTTGTTTCTTTGGTAGTTCTTGCTAGTTGTAGGACTTTGCTTTTCTTTGTTCTTATTAGCATTTGATTTTATTTTCTCCTTTCACTATGAATTCTCATCACTTTGGCTATGAGTTTAGTTAAAACTATGTTGTAGGAAATCAAAGCTTCAATGAGGATTTGCATCAAGGAATTGGAAATCAAAGATGGGAGGAGCCTCAAGCATATAGACAACCTTCTTGGCAACAACCTCCTCCGATTTCTTATGGGTACAATCCAACTCCTAATGCATATCAACGTAATAGATGTGGTGACGCTCATTGTGGTTGTCAACTACAACCACCACATGCATATAATCCCTTCCCTCAACATAGCCCTCAACAACCTTACTCACAAGCACCATACCACCATTTATCTCCATATGATCCTAACCCCTATCCACCATACCAACAACAATGTGAACCAAACTTAGAGCCACCATCATTTCAATACGAATACTCACAAGGACCACCACTTTCATGTACACCACCTCCATACTTTCACCAAGATGAACCACCTTCCAACTATGACATCTTTCCTCCAAACAATGAACTATTTTTTCCACCATCTCCCTCATTGGATGAATTTCTCAAACCCTTAATGCAAGAACAAAAAGATCTTTATTCCCGCCTTCAAAATCAAGAAGAAGAGGATCAAAAGGAACTAAAAGGGTTAGAAACCATGTTGGCTACCATGACGGAAGCCGTTAACCGCATAGCCTCCCAACTACGTTTATACAATCAAAAAACTCCCATTGATGAATGTGGAGGATCAACCAAAGAGCATAGTGAGGGAGTGAATTTGGAGCTTCAAGGTGAAGAAGAGGAGTTGAAGCAAGAATTGCAACAAAAGGAGGAAGTTGAGATAATTGAGCCGGAAGGAGTGGTTGAGAAGTTAGAAGAGGTTGATCAAGAAATGGACTTAATCATTGATGAGTTCTTTTCCACACTAACAAATCACCTCGATAATCATATTGAGCCTTTTTCCATTGAGCCTAAAAGCGATTTTGAGGGTGTGCAACCTCCAAAGCATAGGATGAATGATAAAGAATTGGAAGAAGGTGAGCAAGCAACAAAACCGCATCTTGATGATGATTCCACACCAACACATGATCCTTTTGAGTTTGAGGAGTCTTCTCCCACTGAAATTGAGGTTGATGTTGAGATAGGTTCTACATTACCTCCAAGTTGTGACATGAAGGATGGAGAAGAGTTAGAAGAGGTTGGTGAGGAAGTGATTGAATGTGAGGAACTTTGTCAAGAAGTGGACATGGAAGATGCTTGTCAAGAGGTGGAGGTAGTCAAAGAAGAGCACAAGGGAGTGGAAATTACAATGTCGTTGGAAACCTCCCTCACTAAGCAACCATCCATTCTTTCATTCAAGTGGGTAAATCTCTTATCTCTAAGCTTTGTAATTCCACTTGAATATGGTTTTCTTGAAATGATGGCCAACTTAGAGCTCGTTGTGGAATGAAAAGCAAAAAAGAGTTGGTGTAGTGTAAGGGATGGTGTAGTACTCAATTGAGAGGATCTAGGAGAGTTTGGTGCTTAAATGAAAATTCACAAGTCTTGTCATCCGAATTGAACTAGGGTAGTCAACAAGAACACAGGTGCAAAAACAAGGTTTGGGACCCCGGAATCCACTTCGACAATCAACAACTTTGGGGCCTTGTCACCTGTTTAAACTTGCTTGAAGGCTTTGTGCGCCTAATTTGGGATCTCGGTGGACACTGGATATGCAAACATTGGTGGGGATTCAAGGAAGATTTCAAGCATAAGCCACCATAGCAAGAACCCCATCAATTGTCCAACTTAAGGATAATAAAGAAAAGTGCTAGGTGGGAGACACCCCACCATGGTAAA
Source organism: Arachis hypogaea (assembly GCF_003086295.3). Taxonomy (NCBI): domain Eukaryota; kingdom Viridiplantae; phylum Streptophyta; class Magnoliopsida; order Fabales; family Fabaceae; genus Arachis; species Arachis hypogaea. The sequence goes on along the minus strand of NC_092052.1, from coordinate 101,930,040 downwards.
CTCTTTCCATTTCTCTTCTAGATATAATCAATGAATGAATTGAGTTGCCATTGTTAGGTAGTTTCCTTCTTTTTCATACTCTTGTAGTATTACTTTGATTGTTAGGTTGTTTGTTAGATTTATGTTTTGAATTAGATTAGTATTTTGAATTGCAAGTTTTGTTTAAATTGCCTTTGAAAAATTTTTCAAAAACTTAAAGATTTTGTTAATTTTAAATTTGGGTTGGTTTGGAGTGTATATAGGTTAGGAGAGTGTGAAATTATGTTTTTATGTTTCTCTGAAAAAAAAAGGGAGGCTGTCACACATACGCGTGACCGACGTGTACGCATCGAAACCTTAATTATGATGATGCGGAAACCGTGCGTGAATGATGCCGCATCCAACGGTCCAAATAGAGAGTTAAGCTGAAGGTGTGCGGAAACTGTGTCTAGCACAGATTCCTCCCACGTGTATGCGTAGTCAGCCCTTGTTTTTCCTCCCACGCGTACGCATCGTCCAAGCGTACGCGTCAGTGCCCATTTTTCCTTCTCCACGCCTACGCGTCGCCCACGCGTACGCCTGGGTTTGAATTTCACAAACCCTTGACGCGAGGAGCGCTAGCTCATTTGCGTGAATCCCTCTTTTCTCTCCAACATCTCTCTATCTTCACTCTCCTCCAATCCACCATTAAAACTACCCATTTCTCTTTCTCTTCTATCTTCACGCCTACCGATCAACCATTGCTTCCCCTTCTCTTCTCTTTCTTTCTTCTTCCCCATTTCTCTCTTTCTCTTCTCTATTTCCTCTTCCGTCACCCTTGACCCCTATCAGGAACCACCGCCGCAGCCATACCTTCGCCACCGGCGTCCTTACCACCCACCACCATTACCCTTCCTTCTTCTCTTCTCTATTCAATTCGCCACATTCCCTGATTCCTTGAGCATTGTCTCAGAGCACACTCCTGTCCCTTGCTCTGCCCACTGGTTCTGCTTCTGCCACCGACAGAGGCCGCTGTCTCTGGGTCGATACTGCTCTGTTTCTCTCCTTCCTATCCAGCTACCATTTCTGTGCCTGAAACTCTCCCAGGTTTCCCCTTCTTCAGTTTCTGAGTTCTGTTATTATTCTGTTAAGTTAGGATTGGTTAGATCAGTTTAATTTTTGTTGAATAAGAGTAGTTAGAAATGCATGTTAGTTAATTCTAGGTGGTTAGGTAGTTTTAATTAATTTTGTAGTAGATTTAGGATTTAAATTTTGGTTGCTGCTGATGTCTGGAATCACTGGTTCACTGAACAGGTTGGTTGAGTGATGATGATCATTGTGTTTTAGGCTTTGATTGGTAAATTGTTGTTGTTGTTCCTTGTGGCTGTTATTGCTAAATTCATATGAGTTCTTTGTGATTTTTTCTTGTTTTATTTTTCTCGAGCTCATCTAGATTGATTCTGCTGCTTGAAAATGTTGCTATCTATTTAATTTGCCGCTGTTGCTATGCTTATGAACTCTCTAAATTTTGCCCTGGTTGATTAAATGATGATGATTATGCCATTGTGCTTGACGCTGTTTGGTGCTGTTTTGCTTGTTAATGACAAAATCATATGAGCTTATAATATTTTATTCTTGTTTAAATTTATCTTATGCTCATATGATTTGAATCAGCTGCTTGTCTGTATTCTGGAAACACTCAATTTACTGCCGGGATGCTGCCAAAATTTTTTAAATTTTTGCGCTATTAAATTCCATTTTGTGAATTGAAGTTGGCCTTGGTTTCATTTGGTTATTACCAACTCCAATTCATAATCAGCTAGCATTCCCGCTCTTTTGATTCCCGTATATTGTATTACATCATTGGCGACATCAAGGAACTATTTGACGGATTTCTGTGTCAAATAGAACCTTGATTGACCAAGTGATTTTGAATCCTTTTTCTGTTTTTAATTTTTCAAGTTTGGTCAATACCTTTTGTTCTTCATGGTACTATTTCACCTTTCTTTTTCTCTAACCATGGAAGTTGTTTTCATTAAATTTTAAAATTGACCTAGTCTTGTTCCTTTTTGGATAGAGGTTCTTTAAGTTGTGATTATTGGTGCATTCTCACTCTTATAACCGTTTCAATAAAATCTTAGTCTTCAATTCACTTAGGTTACATGAGTCTATATTTAATTCTTCTACACCAATTTTTACACTTACGTGATCAAACACATTGATGATGACTTTCATTTTTTTTGTGCTTATGTCGCATTAAATAGTTCATCATCAATGACTAGCATTACATTTCATGAATGTGAGTGTGTTTGTCTTTCAAAATTTTTTGAAATCATCTTGGTTAAGAGCAATTATTGTTATACCCCTAACTTTTAACTCTCTTTTCTAACTTTTGGTTTCACTAATGGTTTAACTTTTACTTTTAATTTTCTTCTTTTCCAACTAACTCTTTTTGAATTCTTTCGAGGCATAACAATTTTTGTTTCTTAACAGACAAGCATCATAGACTTTAATGTGTTTAAATTCTTGGATTGTGATTTTTGATTGAATTTTTGAATTCAGTTTTCCCTCCATTCCAAGGATTTGCATCTTTATACTCACTTCATGTTTTGATTTGACCTCTCTGTTTTCTATTTTCTATCCGTGTGACAATGTGTTGTTTGCCTTCCATTCTTCTACTTTTATTTAATATTCTATACCCTGTGAATTCTGTTTTCTAGGATGTCTAACAGAGAAAAAGGTAAAGCTAAGGCCACATCCAGTAAAAGAAAAAGGTCACAGCCATCTATTGAGTCAATGAATGTAGCTTCATCTGAGCGGCATCTTACTGAAAAGGAGAAGGTTGACCAAGTTATGCCTTCCTCTAGCCTAGTTAAGTTTGCCAACCTCTACTGTGAGCTCAGATTTCCACAGTTTCTGTAGCGGAACCTCATTCTGGAGAAGAAGTTGGTTGTACCCTCCGATCTGAGGTGGTATACTGAGCATCGGATTGAGGAGCGGGGTTGGCTATTTTTGGACAGAGATTTGGTGAGGGTGAACGAGTCTTGGGTCCGAGAGTTTTATTGTAACTATTACCGGGAGACCCTTGATGCAGTTCACCTTAGAAATCGACAGATTCTAGTCCCAGAGAAGGCTATAGAGGAGATCCTTCATTTTCGGCCGAAGATCAGTGATAAGGTTGACTTCCATAAGCCCGAGGAGGCAATTCTTTGTATGGATTTTGATTGGGACGCGGTGCATAGTATGGTTGCTATTCATCCTGATGTCCCTTGGGGCATCAAGTTTGATTATCTGACACAGGAGGCTAAGGTATGGCAGCAGATTCTATGTACTTACATCATACCTAGCACTCATGCGACTGAGATTCTGGCCAATATGGTTCTTTTGATATGGTGTCTCTTTGGAAGGAAAATACTTATACCTTCCAAGACTCATCAGGAGATACATGCATCGGGCCCACGTCAGAAGTAACCTGCCGTTCCCATGTTTGATCACGCAGTTAGCTCACCAGGCTGAGGTACCCTGGGAGCAAGTGGATGAGACACCAACAGTTCACGACAAGAAGGAGAAAGTCATTCCTTGGGGGAACTGGTTCGGTGATCGTCTAGTAGCCTGGCGCCGAGACTGAGCTACCCTAGCCGCAGGTACTAAGCCGGCTACTTCTTCAACTGCAGCAGGACATTCAGTAGCACCATCAACACCTTCTAGACCAGCACCATCATCCACATCTCAGCCGATCTACCATCTAGTGTAGTGTCTCTTTGAGCACATGGATCAGATGGAACGTCGCAACAAGCGACGTTATGAGCACTTGAGGTGGATTGTGACTTCTGGCGGCACTGACATTCCCTCTGAGCCCGACACTCCATCCGACCAGTCTGAGGAGGAGGAGGCTCAGCAGGAGGAGACCCATCATGAGGCCCCTACAAAGCAGCAGACCTCTGTCGAGCCACGACCACAGCAGACAGAACCAGAGCCATATCCATCTATAGGTGACGGTAGAGATGCAGGAGTTGACCCCTCTCACCCGACTTGATTTGTGGAGCATCGAGGACGATGCTGTCATTTAAGTGTGGGGAGGCCGCCTCATCGGCAGAGATATATTTTGGTGAACTATTCCATTTCAGACACTTCTGGTTTTATCTTGTTTTATTTCCAGTACGTGCATTTTTACTTTATTGCACTTTTGGATTTTTGTATATATTAGTTGTTTTGAATACTTTTTAGTTTATCACATTTTGCACTTTTACTTGTATATACCTTAGATTTTTAGTTTGATTGGCATCTTTTGGTATATATATATATATATATATATATATATATATATATATATATATATATATATATATATATTATAGTTATTTGAGTTTGTTAGTTGTGATTGGAAAAATGCGCATAATTGAGCTTAGTTTATTTCGTTGCATATGAGAAATTAATTTGGTTGAAAATAGGTGTTAAACTAAAATTTTTTAACTTTCCACAATCACATCATATCATTTAGTATATATAAAATAAATGTTAGTCAATTTGATGAGATTTTCAAGAAATTCCTTTTATAAAGGGCATTAAAATTCAAATTGATTGAGTTGAAACTTTTTGAAACTTGCATGATGTATATATATGTAGCTTGGAATATGGTTTTTGAGCTAAGAACACACAACCTGTGAGTTTTTTAGCCTAATTGCATGGTTACATTATTTAACCATGATTTTAATTCTTGTGTGTTTTCTTGTCTATAATTGCAATCTTTGGTTTGTTCCATTCTATATGTCCATTATTTACTGTATATTCATGCAATTATGTGATTGAGACCATCATTTGATTATAGCTCACTTATCCCAAATAGCCTACCATTTCATTTACCTTTGGTTGCCACTTTGAGTCTTTTTAACCCCCTTTTGTTCTTTATATTACCAAATCACTAGCCTTAAGTAGAAAGACAATTAATTATCCTATTTGAATCTTTGGTTAGCTTAAGATAGTTTTGTGTGTTAATTAAGTGTGGAAAAATGTGGAAACCTTGGTTGATGAAAGTGTGTATTGTTTTTATTGAGAAAAATTAAGAATTTGGATGTATACTCTTGAGTATTAATACCCAACTTATGTTGGTGATCTAGAGTTGTTAGTTAATATTGTTTCCATTAACACTAATATTTTGCTAATTCAATTAGTAAGTTGATTAGGACTTATGGATTGAGATTAAATGATATTTGATTTTCTCCCGATGTTGGAGATAATAAAATAGGATTATCTCTTGATAATTATTGTGTTATGATCAATTACTAGGATAGAAAACCTTGATTCTCAATCCTTGCCTTGAATGCCTCTTTTTTATTTGTTATCTTCAGTTGTTTGATTTACTTTTATTGTCATTTAAATTTCTTGCACTTTTATCAACCCACCCTGTGAAACTCATAACCAATAATTGAGCACTCGATTGTAATTCCTAGGGAAAATGACTCGCGAGCAATACTCTCGGTTATTATTGGGTTGAACTTGTGACAACCAAAATTAAACTTTGATTGAACGTTATTTGTCGGTTTGGACTATACTTGCAACGAAATTATTTTGTGAAAATTCTAGACCGACGATAACCTCACATCAGTTGTCAATTACCGTCAGTCCCTGGCAACGGTGCCAAAAACTTGGTGCAGATTTTGAGAATATCCATAATTGAACTGGCAAGTGCACCAGGTCGTCCAAGTAATACCTCAGGTAAGTGAGGGTCGATCCCACGAGGACTGAGGAACTGAGAAATAATGGTCAACTTATTGGCATAGTTAGGTTAATGGAAAGTTGATCTTGTGGGTTTTCATATCATTAAACAATAAATCAATAATAAAGAGAACAAATAGTACGTTTGGTGTGAAAACAGTGAGGGAAAACAGTTAAGGTATCGGAGATGTTTACTTTTCCGGATTAAGGTTTCTTACCAACTATTTTAATCATGCAAGATTCATTCCATGGCAAACTGTAAATGACTAAACCCTAATGTCTTAGTGATTTAGTCTCCTGTAACCTTCATTAACCGCCACCGTCGTGGTCACTTAATTTTGATTAGAGGGTTAAGTTCAAAACTAGTTTATGGCCACAAAAACCCTAATTACCCAAAGCTAACAGGATTATATGTCACATATCCTAATTAGTTCATGTAACTAGCAATTTGGGAGGAATTTACTTTCAAGCTGTTGTTCAGGTGAGAGAGCTCTTCCAAGGATCACAAGAATGCATATAGAATAAGGGTCATACTTTCGTTCCACTCAGATTCATAAAATTAAGAACAAAAGTAATCCTTAAAACTGAATCAGTACATTAATTAAAATAAAAAAGCAGTAGTCTTAATCCATAGAAGATAAACAGAGCTCCTAACCTTAACCAAGGAAGTTTAGTGGCTCATGACTTACAGAGAAAAAACTAGGGTTCTGAAAAGTGCAAAAGTCTGATTCCCGTAAAAGGGTGAATCTTTTCCATTTTATACTAACCTCATTTGATTTGAACCTAAAATAAAATATTAAATTCTAAAACTAAAAGATATTATTTGTAATAAAAATTACAAAAATAAAGGATAAGATAACTAACAACGGCTAAATCCAACTAGAGATGCTCCAAGAGTGGGCCTTCGGATCAGCTTGCTTGGCGCTAAACACCAGTTGGGTGTTTAGCGCCCAAAAGTAGGCAAAGGCTCTCTGTTTTCTGCGTGTTGCTGGTGCTAAATGCCAACTTGGCATTTAGATCCGTAGGGGGTGCACCAAATCTTCTCGTTTTTGCTCCAAACTCTGCCAAACTGCTCCGAATTTCACCTAAAATCATAAAAATACTAAAACAACTCAAAGTGGCATCCAAAGAAGATTTTGCACTAAAATATAATAAAAATTAATAATTACTAACTAAAAATAACTTAAAAGCAAGTGGAAAAAGGGTACAAGATGCTCACGCATCAGTGGTTGAGTTTCATTACCCCTTGCCTTATTTATTTTCTGTTTTTCAGTATTTTATCTCATTTTCTGTTTTCTGTTTGACCCTTTGTATGATCATTAGTAGTCTTTGATTGCTTTCTAGTTTAGTTATTTATTTTTATATTTTATGCTTATTTTGAAAGATGTCTCATGTATTGCTCACTGAGCTTGAAAAATCAAAAGAAAAGGAAAAGAAATAGTAAAATGCATGAATCTTGAGTTATATATTATGACTTTTTCTAGTTGCTTTGATGTAGTGGCATTATCTTTAATTCTGAATGTATGAGTAAATAGTGCATATTTGATATTGAAGTTGAGAATATTGGTTCTTGAGGTACAAGAACCTAGAGAAGTATTATAGATTCTCTAAAGTAAGTTAGAAATTGGTCCTTGAAGCAAAACAGACTGCAAAAAGAAAATAAAAATAAAAAGCAAGGTCCGAGGCTCTGAGCATCAATGGTTAGGAAGGTTTAAAATGATTAAAAGCTCAAATAAGTTATTTTCCTAAGTATATGCTTGTGGTCTGAATGTATCAAGTAAGACTTGAGACAGAGTACTAAGAGTTGAGACCAAATACAATTACAGAGTATGCCAAAGGCTCTGAGCATCACTGTCTGGGAGAAATAAAAAAATTAGAACTCAAAAGAGTTCCCCAATTAAGTACATGTGGTGTTGTTGTATCAAGTTAAGCTTGAGGACAAAACACTTAGAGTCACGGCTAGGCTTAAGGTGCAAAGCACCAAAGGAAAAGAAAAGAAAAAGTTGTGTTCAAGGATCAATTAGAGCCTAAAAAAGAGAATCCATAATATCATCCGAGTTCTAGTTCTGAAGGATATCAACACCTCTGAGCTTCAAAGGATAGTAAGATGCCAAACTTGTTCAAAATTAAAGTGTCTTTAGCCAACTCAGTAATTAGACATGAGCTTAATTGAACACTCAAGTCTTAGGCATTTTCTCTTCTCAGTCCTATATTGTTATAGTTGATTGAGGACAAGCAACAGTTCAAGTTTGGTGTTGTGATGCATGAGCATCTTGTACCTATTTTTCCCTTACTTTCTAGTCGTTTTTAGTTAGAATTTATTAAGTTTTATATTATTTTAGTGAAAAAATTCTCTTTGGATGCTACTTTGAGTGTTTTAGTATTTTTATTTATTTCATGTGAAATTTGGAACAATTTGGTAGAGTTTTCAGCAAAAAGGAGAATACTTGAAGCAACCCTCTTGGGCGCTAAACACCCAACTGGAAAACTGAATTAAAACCTCATCATTGGAGCATCTCTAGTGGATTTAGCTTTTAGTAGTTATCTTTTATTTATAGGATTTATTATTTTACTTTGTTGTCAAATCAAAATTAGGTTAGATATAAAAGGGAAAAGATTCACCCTTCAGGGGCATCTTCTCACTTCTTCACTTTTACACTTTTCAGAACCCTTGTTTTCTCTATAAGTCATGAGCCACTGAACCTTCTTGGTTAAGGTTAGGAGCTCTGTTTATTTCTATGGATTAAGACTATTGCTTTTCTATTTTAATTAATGTACTAATTCAGTTTCAAGGATTACTTTCGTTCTTAATTTTATGAATCTGGGTGGAACGAGAGTATGACCCTTATTCTAGATGCGTTCTTGTGACCCTTGGAAAAGGTCCCTCACTTGAACACATCTTAAAAGTAAATTCCTCCTAAATTGCTAATTACGTGAACTAATCTGTATATATGACATATAATCCGTTTAGCTTTGGGTAATTAGGGTTTTGTGGCCATAAACTAGATCTGAACTTAACCCGCTAATCGGAATCAAGTGACCAAGGGATTGGCGGTTGATGAAGGTTAGAGGAGATAATTTGCCATGAAATGAATCTTACATGACTAAAATAGTTGGTAAGAAAACTTAATCCAAAAAAGTAAAAATCTCCGATACCTTAACTGCCATCTCTTATTGATTTCTCACCAATTCTCTTATTTGCTTTCTTTGCTCCTGAATTACTATTTAATGTTTTTGAAAACCACAAAACCAACTTTTCTGCTTGCTTAACTAAACCAATCAGTCGACCATTATTGCTCAGTCCATCAGTCCTCGTGGGATCGACCTTCACTCACCTGAGGTATCACTTGGACAACCCAGTGCACTTGCTGGTTCAGTTGTGGATAGTCTCAAAATCTGCACCAATAAGCATTAGTAGATTTTATAGCAAAACTCACATTAGATAAACTCGTTTCAAACGACAAAATATGGATGCTATATAAAATCCGGTCAAAATGTAATTTAATTAAGTATAAATTAAGTATTGAAAAAATGGTTAGAAAATTAAGCAATCAAATATTGACAATTTAAATATGATATTTGGATTTAGTGGATTTTTCTGAGTCAGAAAACATAGTTTTCTGTGTAAAAATGCACATTGAAAATTTGATCGACAGTACCAGCTAAGATCTGTTCGGTATTGCAGTTGAGAAAATTTATTATGAGTGAGAAAGGTTAAAAAGTTAAAATTTCTAATTGAAATGGTAAAAATAATTAAAACGCAAATTGACACGCTAATCTTAAAGATTTTGGTGCAAAATTTGGCCAACGGGCTAAACCGAGTGAACCGGGCCCAAGTGGCCTAAGCCCACTTATACAATCCATATATAAACAAGATTTCAGCCTTCTCTCCCCTTCCATTGAGGTGAAGCATTATGATATTGAGAGAAGAGAGTGAGAAAGAACAAAACCCTAACTTCCAATACTTAAATCCATCATAACTTCTTCTCCGATGCTCCAATTGACAAGCCGTTTACGGCCATGCGTCGCTCTCCTCATCCTCTTCAATTATATCTAGGTATTGTTCTCATGGTCCTCTTCCCAGTTTTGATTTTCTCTCTGATTTTATATTTTGGTTTGAGTTTTGAGAAAATCTTGTGATTTTAGTTATTTATGGATTCTCTCGTATGAGCTATTGATGAGTTTCATCAACTATTTTCATGGGTTAAGATAAGAAATCTTCAAACCCTTGTGATTTATGAGATTTTGTAAATCCTAGATTAATGTACATGTGAAATTGGTTATGTTAGTATTGTTGGGTGAATTTGGCACACTTTGAGGACTTGCATGTGCTTGTGGAACTTTTGGGGTGAGCCTTGGAGTGGAGAATTCAAGAGTTGGGTGTTAACCACCGTCACTAAAGGTACGGTTAAAGTTTCATTTAAATACCGTGTGGTGTAATGAGGACTCCTAGGTTAGATGTCCCTAGGATTAGGTTTGGATTGCGTACTTGGATGGATTTAATATATGTAGATGATATGTTGTGGTTATTAATGATTGGAATGTGAATTGTGTGATGATGTATAGTTGATGTGTTGTTGAAATTGGTGTTGGGTAGTGAATTATGCAATTATGAGTTATATGTATGTTAAATTGATGAATATTGTGCCAAAGGCCATGAATTTTGGGTTGGAGGCCGGAAAAGGTAAGAACAGTAAGTTGATGAATGCATTGTATGATGATGTATGAGTGATAAACCACTATTTTATGGTTTATCTTGTGCTCAATTGAGTGGATTTTATCAACTCTTTACCCACTTATTCATAATATTTGCATGGTTTTATATTTCCTTCCTGATTTTGTGCTATGATTGAAAACATGCTTCTTTGATCTTATAATTGCTTATTATTAATCCTCTCTTATTACCATTAGATGCTTTGATATGTGTGTTAAGTGCTTTCAAAGATTATAGGGCAGGAATGGTTTGGAGGATAGAAAAGAAGTATGCAAAAGTGGAAGGAATACAAGAAGTTGGAGAAACTGCTAAGCTGTCCAGCCTGACCTCTTTGCACTCAAACGGCTATAACTTTAGCTACAGAGGTCCAAATGATGCAGTTCTAGTTGCATTGAAAAGCTAACGTCTGGGGCTTCGATTTGATATATAATATGCTATAGTTCCCCTGACGCTAGGCTACGCGACCGCGTGATCCATGCGGCCGCGTCGCAGTGACGGAAATCAGCGTGTTTGAATTCTTCTCCAGCGATTTCCGGGCTGTTTTCGACCCAGTTTGCGGCCCAGAAAACACAGATTAGAGGCTATAAAGTGGGGGAATGCATCCATTCATAAGGAGGCTTTCACATTCACAATTTTAGGAGTAGATGTAGTTTTTAGAGAGAGAGATTCTCTCCTCTCTCTTAGGATTAGGATTTAGGACTTCTCTTAGTTTTAGGAGTGACTCTCAATCCCAGGTTCAACGTTCTTTTACTTTATATTTATCTCTTACTTTCAGATACTTTGATGCTTATATTAGTTATGTTGCCTATTTGGCTTATGCTACATTCATGTTATGATTTTCTTAATTAATATTATTTGAGGTATTTCAGATTTATGATTATTTTCTTTTATTTATATAGATAATTTAGATTTTCCCCTTTTGGTCTTGGTTAAGAAATCAGTAACTCAACGTTATCAAACTCAGCATAATTGATAATCGCTATCTTGCTAATTGAACTGAACTTCAATAATCCCAACTTTTTCTTAGGAAATAAATAGGATTCGAAGGTCAAACTAATTAGTCTCTTGACTTTCCTTTGCTTTAAAGGTTAACTAAGAGGAATTAAGATTCAACTTTCACTATTGTTGAGAGAGATAACCAAGTTGGACTTCCAATTTCTCATACCTTGCCAAAAGTTTATTTTACAGTTATTTATTTATTTTATTTGTCATTTAAATATACCTGTTCCCATTGCCCAAACTCAACATCCCCCAGTTTACAAACTCATAACCAATAATAAGAACATACCTCCCTGCAATTCCTTGAGAAGACGACCCGAGGTTTAAATACTCGGTTATCAATTTTAAAAGGGGTTTGTTACTTGTGACAACCAAAACGTTTGTACGAAAGGGATTTTTGTCGGTTTAGAGACTATATCTACAACGCGACTATTTTTATGACATTCTTTTCTGGCAGAAATCACTAACGTCAAAATGGTGCCATTGCCGGGGAATTGCAAACGTGTGCCTTATTATTGGTTATTGTAAATATTTTATTTTTGCTTGTTTATTTGTTTTTATTTTTGTTTTTATTTTTACTTTTTCTTAAGTTAAGAGGTTATTGGTTTTTATAAAATTTTTATTTTATCTTATCTTGTTTCAAAAATCAAATTTCAAAATTCAAATTTAAAAATTTTCAAAATTCAAATTTAAAAATTTTCAAAATTCAAATTTAAAAATTTTCAAATTTCAAATTTCAAAATTTAATTCAAAATTTAAATAACCTTTTAATTTAAATTTATTTTTATCTATATTTTTAATTTTTATTTACTACTATGAACTCTCACCCCTTTGGCTATGAATCTGGTTACAATAATGTTGCAGGAAGAAGAAATTACAATGAGAACAGGCATCAAGGTTGGAACAATCAAAGATGGGAGGAGCCACAAGGATTTGATCAACCCTCATGCCAACAACCACCTCCAATGGACTATCAACAACCACCACCATATGCCTATGAACCCTTTCCTCAACATAACTTTGGACCACCAAACTCACAAGCCCCTTTCCACCATTCACCTCCATATGACCCTAACCCACATCCACCATACCAACCACCTTATGAACCAAATGAACCATACATAGATCCACCCCAAACCTCCATGGAGAAAGCACTTGCCGATCTAAACTCTACTATACAAGCTCTCTTCACCCAAATCAGACCACCGAATACCTTCAACAATCAACCCTCAAGCTCTAGTGCACTTCCTTGTCAACCACAGAATAATCTCTCCATCCCATCACCACCATCCATGGAAGAGCACCCACATCTATCAATCCAAGAGCAAGATGATCCCAATTATGCTATTGATATAGAACAGGAAAGAAGGAATCATCTTCGCGAATCCATACTTCATAAAGAGCTAGAGGAGGCCCTACGGGTAAGGGTAGGAGAGACCCTTGAAGATGAAAGAATAGTTGAAAGGAGTTTTCATAGAAAGAAAAACATCGAGGATGAGTACGATTTTATACTTAAACAACTGGACAAAGCAGCAATTATTAAAAAGGAAGAAGTGGTTGCGGACTTAAGAGATGCTGTACCTCCATTGGAAAGTCCAGTCATAGAGCCTCCTTCCACGGTGTTTGATGTTGATGTTGAGAAGAGCGTATAACCTCCAAGGCAGGTCATAGTTGAAGATTTTGTAGAGGTTGATCAAGAGGTAGAAAATGTCAAAGAAGAGCATAAGGGAGTGAAGCTTGAAATTACCTTGCCAAAGTTGTTGGAAACCCCTCCCCCTAAGTTGCCATCATCCTTCACAACATTCAAGTGGGTAAAATTCATATCCCATAGCTTTCTAATCCCACTTGAATATGGGCTACTGGAGACGGATGGTCAACTTAGAGCTCTTTATGGCATTAAGAGTAAGAGGAAGATGGCCAGTGGTAAGAATTGTCAAGCAAGGTTCAACATGGTTGTGTGCTCAAAGTTTAAATGCAAAGGTTGGTGTAAAGCTCAACTGAATGGGTCTAGGAAGTTGTTTGGCCGCTTACGTGAGAATTCAGACTGCTTGCCACCCGGATGGAACAATATTGCTCAACCAAAAGACGGGTGCAAAGGCAAGGTCTAGGACCCCGGAATTCAATCTAGAAATCAGCACTCTTGGGGCCTTGCCACTTGCTTTAACTTACTTGAAGGCTTTCTGCGCCTAGTTTGGGACCCCGGAGGTTACTGGAGATACAAACATTGGTGGAGATTTCTGGATGAATTTAAACACAAGCCACCATAACAGGAAGCCCTTCCAATGTCCAACTTAAGGACTTTAACTAAAAGTGCTAGGTGGGAGACAACCCACCATGGTATAATCGTTCCTTTTTCATTTTTATTTAGTTTTATTTGTTTTTGAGTTTCATTTTATTTTATTATATTGAACCTGGAGTTTTGCATCACATTCATATTAACATTACATTCTGCATCTTTTCAAATTAAAAAAAAAAAAGCGAGCACGCGACGCGACCGCATCAGCGACGCATCCGCGTCGAAAGGAGATGGGAGAAAATATTAATATGAACAGAGAGTTACGCAGGAGCAGCGCTGGAGGCGTGCCAATGGCACAAATCACCCCACGCGACCGCGTCACATGGGAACTTTGGCCTCCCACGCGACCGCGTCACCCACGCGGCCGCGTGACCTGTAAAAATCGACGTAAAGGGTGCATGGCAGAGAGTTATGCTGGAATGGGGCTGGAATGGTGCTAGACGCACGAATCCTACGACGCGACCGCGTGCCCTACGCGTCCGCGTTGTTTTCAAAAAAGGCCATTCATGCGATCGCATGCCCCACGCGACCGCGTCACCCTGGATTTTGGCAATACTAAGTTTTAAACAGAGAGTTGTGCGAATGCGAGGCTGCACTCGCGCCAATCGCACAAATCAGGCCACGCGATCGCATGACCCACGCGTCCGCGTCACCTAACCTTATTGCGCACCACGCGATCGCGTCACCCACGCGACCGCGTCGCCAGCGTCGCACAACCTATCCAGATTAGTGCCAATTTTCTTATCTTTTCTTCTCCGAATCCTTATTCTTCTTATCTTTTCTTACTTCTTTTTTCTTCCTTTCTTATTTTCTCTCATCTCTATTTTATTTTACTTAATTTATTTACATATATTCATTCATTGCATTTTAATTTTGTGCATATTTTTATTTTCTTTTCTGAATTTTTTTTATTTTTCTATTGGTGTTAAAAAAAATTTTTTTTATTCAACTGTTGCATCTTTTCTTGAATTTATTTTGGTAACTTGTTTTACACTGTGGGATGATATTAATTATCTGCCAATGCCAATCTTTTATGATACTTGCACTCCATTTGCATTGACATGAGCTTGTATTGATACTTCCATTACCCACACTCATCCCCTATACAAATTTTATACCACTGGCATGCCATGGCTTCTATTGTTTTCTCACTTACGTGTTGTAGCTACCATGTAAATGAGACCCTTATTATCTGGCATTAACACCCATATTTTATTTATTTTCTATCTTTATTTTTTGGCTACTTTTTCTTTTCTCTCTTCTTTCAGGATGGCCACCACGAAGGGAGCGGAAAAAACTTCTTAAGGGGAGACAAACAAATCCATCTGCACAGTCCTTGAAGAAAAGCATCAGTTGGAACAACCCGTCCACCTGCACATCTCAGCATGCACCGAGGACGATGCAATCTTTAAGTGTGGGGAGGTCGATACCGATCTCCATGGGTTAGTATTTCCTTCTCAAACACCAATGTTTTATTTTCCTTGTTAGTTGTTGCATTTGCATGTTTGTTTGATTTTCGTGCATATTTTACCACTTGGTTGAAGTAATATTTTCTTTTTCAAGAAACCTTTTAGAGAATTTTGCTAATTTGAATAAAATTTAATGTTACACTTGTTTGAAGAGATATTATACTGGAACATGGTTTAGAACTCGAACACACAAAATTCGTGAGATTTTGAGCCTATTTGAATTGGTTGCATTTTATCAACCAAAAATTTCTGTTTTAGTGTGTATTTTTCTCTCTAAAATTGTGATCTTTGTCTTGCTTAATTCTATATTTTCATGGTTTGATGTATGCATGTACTTATATGATTGAGGCCTTTGTTTCACTGAGCTTACATACCCATATAGCCTTAACCCTTCATTATCCCTTGCAAACCAATTTGAGCCTATTATACCCCTTTGTTCTTTACTTTAGCACATCATTAACTCTAAGCAGAAAACAATAATGTCCTTAATTTGAATCCTTAGTTAGCTTAGACTAGTGAGAGTGCTTATGATTTAAGTGTGGGAAATTGGGTTTGGAAACATTTGGTTTGAGAATTGAGTATGTTAAAATTTTCTGAAAATGTGAAAGAATGTTGAGAATATGTTCATACATTCAATAAATTAATCATATGCATTGAGAAAAACAAAAGAAAAAGAAAAAAATATATATATAAAAAAAAGAGAAAAAGAGCAAATAAGTAAAAGGGGACAAAATACCCCAAAGTAAATGGTGAAAGCAATGCATATGTACTGTACTTGAAATTAGAATGCATGAATATGTGGAAAACATGGTTAATGGACAGTTAGATGTGGTATTATGATTACAGGGATTGTCTAAAGTTAGGTGGAAAGTTTAAGTTAATTAAGGATTCAGATTTTAGTCCACTTGGCCAAATACAATCCTACCTTGACCCTAACCCCATTACAACCCTTAAAAGACCTCTTGATATGTGTATCTGTGCATTAAATTTGTGTTGATTGTTAGATGAAGAGCAAGCCTTAGAAAGCAAGGATAGTAGAGAATTGAGAGAATCGAACCTTAAATACTTGAGTGATTAGAGTGTATACACTACCAGTGAGGGTTCGATGCTCAATTCCTTGTTCCCGGCTTTCATGAGCTATTTTCTTCTACAAGTCTATTTGTACTTCATTTTCATGATTTGAATTAGTGAAATCCAATTCATATTTGTTCTTAAAAGATTTGTTTACTTTTAACCAAGTAGGTAGAAACATTTTGCATGTAGTTGCATTCATATAGATAGGTTGCATTTCATACATTCTACCATTCCTCTTCATCTTTATAGTTTCTCTTGAGCTTAGCATGAGGACATGCTAGTGTTTAAGTGTGGGGAGGTTGATAAACCACTATTTTATGGTTTATCTTGTGCTCAATTGAGTGAATTTTATCAACTCTTTACCCACTTATTCATAATATTTGCATGGTTTTATATTTCCTTCCTGATTTTGTGCTATAATTGAAAACATGCTTCTTTGATCTTATAATTGCTTATTATTAATCCTCTCTTATTACCATTAGATGCCTTGATATGTGTGTTAAGTGCTTTCAGAGATTATAGGGCAGGAATGGGTTGGAGGATAGAAAAGAAGTATGCAAAAGTGGAAGGAATACAAGAAGTTGGAGAAACTACTAAGCTGTCCAGCCTGACCTCTTCGCACTCAAACGGCTATAACTTTAGCGACAGAGGTCCAAACGATGCAGTTCTAGTTGCATTGAAAAGCTAACGTCCGGGGCTTCGATTTGATATATAATATGCTATATTTCCCCTGACGCTAGGCTACGCGACCGCGTGATCCTTGCGGCCGCATCGCAGTGACGGAAATCAGCGTGTTTGAATTCTTCTCCAGCGATTTCCGGGCTGTTTTCGACCCAGTTTGCGGCCCAGAAAACACAGATTAGAGGCTATAAAGTGGGAGAATGCATCCATTCATAAGGAGGCTTTCACATTCACAATTTTAGGAGTAGATGTAGTTTTTAGAGAGAGAGATTCTCTCCTCTCTCTTAGGATTAGGATTTAGGACTTCTCTTAGTTTTAGGAGTGACTCTCAATCCCAGGTTCAATGTTCTTTTACTTTATATTTATCTCTTACTTTCAGATACTTTGATGCTTATATTAGTTATGTTGCCTATTTGGCTTATGCTACATTCATGTTATGATTTTCTTAATTAATATTATTTGAGGTATTTCAGATTTATGATTGTTTTCTTTTATTTATATAGATAATTTAGATTTTCCCCTTTTGGTCTTGGTTAAGAAATCAGTAACTCAACATTATCAAACTCAGCATAATTGATAATCGCTATCTTGGTAATTGAACTGAGCTTCAATAATCCCAACTTTTTCTTAGGAAATAAATAGGATTCGAAGGTCAAACTAATTAGTCTCTTGACTTTCTTTTGCTTTAAAGGTTAACTAAGAGGAATTAAGATTCAACTTTCACTATTGTTGAGAGAGATAACCAAGTTGGACTTCCAATTTCTCATACCTTGCCAAAAGTTTATTTTACAGTTATTTATTTATTTTATTTGTCATTTGAATATACCTGTGCCCATTGCCCAAACTCAACATCTCCCAGTTTACAAACTCATAACCAATAATAAGAACATACCTCCCTGCAATTCCTTGATAAGACGACCCGAGGTTTAAATACTCGGTTATCAATTTTAAAAGGGGTTTATTACTTGTGACAACCAAAACGTTTGTACGAAAGGGATTTTTGTCGGTTTAGAGACTATATCTACAACGCGACTATTTTTATGACATTCTTTACTGGCAAAAATCACTAACGTGAATGAGATTGAATGGAAATTTTGATAATGAATTTATGGAAAGTTGTAAAGAATGATAGGATATTGGAAATTGAGAATTGAGATGTGAAATGGATGGAATTCGAGTTGAACTATGTAGATGGAGTAAGTTTGAATTTAATTGAATGTAGATCTGCAAAATTGAGTTAGTTTGTGGTCAATTTATTGATGAAAAAATTGTTTTGCCTTGTAAACCATTGGAGAAATTGGTAAATGTGGCTTTTAGTTAAAACTAATTTTTGGCCAGTTTCGGCGGGCCATATCTCGGTCCTCGGAATTGAAAAACTTTTAAAATTAAATTTTTATCAAAATTCATTGTTCGATCTCTCCAACGGTTCAAGAATGTCTGAAAAATGAATTTTGTGGAGTAAGATATGAGATTTCAAAGTTTATGTTAAAAATTGAGTTTTCTACACTAAACAACTTTTCTAGAAACTGATAAACTCACGTATACAGAGGTGCCACGCAATGCGGGTATTGGGCTCTGCCCAGTAATCACGTACACAGAAGGAGGCACGTGTACATGAAAGTGTAAGGGTTATAAACTTGCGTACGCAGACATGTCACGCGACACGAGCCAACATTTCTATTTTCACTCTCGCGTACGCGGACAATTGATCCATATGTATGAACCCTAGTTTTGCTGAAATTGTGTTTTTAAAGCTTTCAACCATTCTTCTACCCTTTCGAACCTTTTGCAAGCTCTGTTATGAGTCTAAAGTCGGTATAATTAAGGATAGAGGAGTTGAAAATGAGAATTGAGAATATGATTAATGAATGGATAAGGGATAAGCAAATTGTAAAGTGATAAATGATAAGGAATAATATGATGATCAATGGTTAATAGGTTGTGATATTAAGAGATGAGTTTGAATGAATTTGATTGAGATATGATGAGGGTGAGTATGATGTTAAGAGGTGATGAAGGATTAATTTTGATTGGGGTATGAAGAGAATGGTTTTGAAAATGATTTACTTGCAGTGGAGTGATTCCACTTGCCGCAGCAGAGTGATTCCATTTGCCATTATTTGCCGTGGAGTGATTTCATGTGCCACAGTAGAGTGATTCTACTTGCCTATGATTACCGTGGAGTGATTCCATGTGCCACAGTGGAGTGTTTCCACTTACCAGACACACCTGCCTGGGTACATACAGTGGCATTGATCCACTTGCTCTGGGTTTAGTTTGAATCTCCTGGGGTAGATACAGTGGTTAGCCCCGACTTGCTCCCGGTCGAGAATAATTTGAGATTTGATAAATTATCTAAGGTTTAGATTTCCTTGGGTAGATGCAGTGGGTCGGCTCCACTTGCTCCAGGTTGAAATCTGAGATTCTGTTGAACCTATGTCATAAGTGTGGCCGGACACTTATACCTTTCTGGATGAGCTCTCCCCCGTAGATATTTATACTGAATGATTATGATTTTGAGCTGGGGGATGCATGCATACAGGAACTGTCCAATGGTTAGCTACCAGGACATGTCGGGTTGGTTGTGTAATCGACAGATGATATCATTGGCCATAGGGCAAGCATACATCATTTGCATATGTTTGATTTGTTTGGGTTTTCTTACTTGTTTTGGATTGCTTAATTATACATGCTATATTACCTGATTATATGCTACTTGCCTTAATTGTACCTACTTGTGTATTATTTTTTTGTATTGCTTGTGTTTGTACAACTGAGAGGTCTCTCATGCTGGTGTTGGTTGACGCTGAGGGCTGTCCTTGTTGGAAATAAAATGATGAAATAATTAATTAACAATGATGAATATTAAATGAAATAAATTGAGCTCCCTAGGTAGACACAGTGAAGTGATTTTAGTTGTTCCAGGTGGAGATATGAGATGATTGATATGAAATCACTGAGTCAAATTAGTTAGTGCTGGTTCTGTTCTAAATTGAGAGTTAGAGAGTTCGAAAAGTTAGGAAAGATGAGAGATTGAATTAGACTTAGTATCCCCTAGGACAGTTGCCTAACTTATGGATTAGTGAGAACCTAGGGTGAACAATTGATGAAAGGAAGATTAAGATACCTAGTGAGTTCTTATTATAGTATATTGTATTTATTTGGCACTTTTCCCGTACTGGGAAACCCATGGATCAGGGGCTCTTGGTGCGGGAATCAGAGATTCCTACAACTTAACCGGCAAGTACACCGGGTCATCCAAGTAATACCTCAGGTGAGTGAGGATCAATCCCACGAGGATTGTCGGACTGAGCAAACAATGGTTATCCAGTTGGACTTAGTTAGAAGAATAGAAAAGGGTTTTAAAGGTTGCAAGCGCATAAAAGCAATAAACAAGGAAATAAAGAAAGCAAATAAAGGGTTTGGTGTGAAAACGGTATGAGAAAATAGTTAAGGCTTCGGAGATGTTTACTTTTCTGGATTAAAAGTTCTTACCAACTATTTTAACAATGCATGATTCATTCCATGACAAACTATAAATGTCGAAACCCTAATGTCTTAGTGATTTAGCCTCCTCTAACCTTCATTAACCGCCACTCTCGTGGTCACTTAATTTCGATTAGAGGGTTAAGTTCAAAAACTAGTTTATGGCCATAAAAGCCCTAATTACCTAAGGCTAACAGAATTATATGTCACATATCCCAATTAGTTCATGTAATTAGCAATTTAGGAGGAATTTGTTTTCAAGCTGTAGTTTAAGCGAGATAACTCTCTCGAGAATCACAAGAACTCATGTAGAATAAAGGTCATACTCTCGTTTCACCTAAATTCATAAGATTAAGAACAAAAACAATCCTTAGAATTGAATCAATACATTAATTAAAATAGAAGAATAATAGTTCTAATCCATATAAATAAACAGAGCTCCTAACATTAACCAAGAAGTTTAGTTGCTCATGACTTACAGAAAAAACTAGGGTTCTAAAAGTGCGAAAGAGAGAATTATGTTTGAACCCCTTTCAGAGGAGTATCTTTTCCCTTTTTATACTAACCGAATTTGATACGAAAATAAAATAATAAATCCTAAGACTAAAAGATATTGTTTGTAAATAAAAATTACAAAAGGAAAATATAACTAATAAATGCTAAATCCACTTGAGAAGACCAAAGAGTGGGTCAATTCGGTCTGCTGCTGGTATTTAACGCCATTAATGGGCGTTAAACACCCCAAAGGGAGTAGCCTTATGGACGCTTAGGCCCCTTGCTGGCACTAAATGCCAGTTGGGCGTCTAGCGCCCAGGGGGTGCTGCCTGCTTTTTTTGTTTTTCCTCCAATATCTGCCAAATTGCTCTGAATTTCACCTGAAATCATAAAAATAACCAAACAACTCAAAGTAGCATCTAAAGGGGATTTTTGCACTAAAACCAAGTAAAACTAAATAAAATCTAACTAAAAACAACTAGAAGATGCTAAGAAAAAGGGTACAAGATACTCACGCATCACAACACCAAACTTAAACTGTTGCTTGTCCTCAAGCAACCAAAACAATGTATGACCAAGAAGAGAAAATGTCTGAGACTTGAGTTATCATTTAAGCTCGGGTCTAGTTACTGAATAGGGCTTGTGACACTCCAATTGATTCTTGAACACAAATTTTTCTTTCTTTGGTGCTTTGCACCTTGACCCTAGCCATGACTCTAAGTGTTTTGTTTTCAAGCTTAACTTGAGACAAGAACACCACAAGCACTTAACTGGAAAACTCTTTGGGTTCAAATTTTACTTTTTTTTTCTCCCAGACAGTGGTGCTCAAAGCCTTAGGCATACTCAATGATAGGAATTGGTCACGACTTTAAGTGCTCAGTCTCAAGGATTGCTTGACACCTTTATACCACAAGCATATGGTTAGGGAAAATGACTCTTTTGAGCTTTAGATCAGTTTTGACCCTCCTAACTATTGATACTCAATGCCTTGGACCTTTTTCTTTTGATTTTTTTCTTTTCAATTCTTTTTTTTGTTTATTTTGCTTCAAGAATTAATCTTCTTCTTATTTCTGAGAATCAATAATACTTCTCTAAGTTCCTATTCCTCAAGAACCAATATTCTCACTCCAATATAAAATATGCACTTTTAATTCATACATTCAGAAACAGAAATAACGCCACAACATCAAAGTAACTAGAACATGTAATATATGACTCAAAATCTCATGCATTATACTACTTCTTTTTCTTTTGATTTTTGTTTAAGTTCAGTGCACAATACATGAGACATCCTTTTAAAATAAATATAAACTACTAAAATAAACAACTAAACTCGAAAGCACGGAAATCCTACGAGTGATTATGCAAACTTAGAATAGAAAACAGGAAGTAGAATGAAATACTGAAAAACAGAAATAAGATAAAGGACGGGAGAATGAAACTCAACCACCTCAGTCATGGTGGCTGCTGCTCCCTCTGAAGAATCCTCTCTGGCGCTTAAGCTCTTCTATGTCGCGCCCCTGCCTCCTCTGCTCCCCCCTCATCTGGTGAAGGAGAGCAGAGTGATCCTGATGCTCTATCCTCAGTTGATCAACAGATGATGTCAGCTCTCTTATAGATGTGGTCAATTGATCCCAGTAGTCACGGGGAGGAAAGTAGACTCCCTGAGGCATCTCTGGAAGATTCTGTGGAGGCGGTGGAACTCACTCTTGTTATGGTCTATGCACGAGCTCTCTAGCGTGCTCCATACCCTTCCTTGTAATCGATCTCTCAATGCCAATCGGGGTATCTCCATCAATGTGAGCTCCAGTTGCTGCACATAGGCGGTTGATGAGATGAGGGAAAGCCAATCTTGCAGTGGTGTAGAACTTGTCATCTTGTGCACCTCCACCTCATTGCTGAGCGTAATACAGTAAATCATCACTGCTCGCTCGACTGTAACCTCAGAACGGTTACTCATAGGGAGGATGGAACATTGGATGAACTCCAATCATCCTCTAGCAACTGGCTTAAGGTCGTGCCTCCCTAGATGGTATGGTTTACCTCTAGAATCCCTCCTCCACGGAGCTCCGGGGAGGCAAATGCCTCAAGGACCTAATCCAACCACTAGTCAGTGTTGACCCTCCGAGTGTATGAATGAGGGTCCTCTCTGGATGGTGGTAACTGTAGCGCCACCCTCACACTCTCTGGGCTGAAATCTAAAATATGTCCTCTGACCATGGTACACCAGTTCTTTGGCTCTGGGTTCACGCCTCTGACATGCTTGTAAGTCACCCAAGCATTGGTGTAGAACTCCCGCACCATCAATGCTCCAACCTCAGTCACGGGGTTGGCCAGAACTTCCCAATCCCATATCAGAATCTGATATAGGATCTCTGGGTACTCCTTCAACTTCAGATCAAAGTGAACCTCGGGAACCACCTTCTTTTTGTGCACTACCTCATAAAAGTGGTTCTCATGTGTCTTGGAAAAGAACCGTGTGAAATTACAAGGGTCGGAGGTAGGCGCCTTCTCTTTCCTCTTTCTTGAGAAGGATTCTCTGGTCTTGGGTGCCATGGAAATAGTAAAAAATTAAGGAACAAAAGCAGAGCGCCCAACACCAAACTTAAGAGGTTTGCTCGTCCCTGAGCAAAGTAAAGATAGAAAATAAGAAAAAGAATAGAAAATAGAAAATAGAAGAAGAGATAGAGGAGGATGGAGAATGGGCTTCAGCCTTGGTAGTGAAAAAGAAGGAGAAGAATGTTGGAAGTGTGTAAGCTGAAGAAGAAGGAAGTAAGGAGATAGTAGTTTGAGGTGTGATGAAAGTGGATGAAAAGTAGGATATTTATAGGTGGGGAGGGGGAGTGGTTCGGTTAGGGGAAAGGGTGGAGGGAATTGAATTTGAATTTGGGTTGTTGTGAGGAGAGATTGATGGGATACATTAGAGTGTATTGGGTGGAATTGGAGGTGGATTGAGAGAATCAAGGAAAGTGATAGGTGATGAGATGGATGAATGGGATACAAAAGTGGGTAAAGAAGAGAGAGAATGAATAAGGTTTGAATTGGTAAAAAGTGGTTGGGGTTGGGGTTTTAACCATTGGCCATTGCCATTCTTCCATCCTCGGGTTTTCCCCTCTGGGTGTTAAACACCAGTTCTGGTGTTTAACGCCAGTAATGGCCGTTAAACGCCCTAGGGGGAGCAACAAATTGTGTTAGAACATCCCCTTTTGGGCGTTAAACGTCAAACCAAAGCTTCCTCCTTTGGCACTAAACGCCCTCCCTAGCGTTTAGCGCCCACAGGTATTTATCTCTAGGACAATCTATTCTTCTTACTGAACTCTCCTATCCCTGTTCTAAGTGTTATACATTATCACAGCCATTAGAAAAACTAGGAAAACTATGAAAATCACTGAACAATAAAATGATATGAAATCAAAAATAAAACTAAAATAAAACAAAAGTAAACTAAGGGGTACTAATGGTTGGGTTCCCCCCCCCCAACAAGCGCTTCTTTACCATCACTAGCTTGACGGCCAGCTCCTTTAAGGAGGAGGATCATCGGGGCTCATATCCTCACCCCTCATTGTAAACTTCTTTTCTGTGCTCTCATGAATCAGCTCAACATGCTCCAGAGACAGGATCCTGTTCATAATATGTGGTATGATTGGACTTCTAGTGAACACCACCTTCATGCCAGGTGAGAAGGCCTCTGTAGGGATCTTCTTGTTCCTCCAGCCCTTAGGAACCTTCTTCTTGGGCCTCCTCTATCTTTGGTGGGGGCAAATGCCTAACACCAAACTTAGGTTTAATGTCAGGGGGTACTGTGTTGCTTTCCACCAAGTGAGAAGGCTTAAGTACTGAGCTCTATATGGAACTACCTCCTTTGTCAAGGAGTGGTGGAGGTTTGAAAATCTTGAAGACCATCTAATCCTCATGTAACCTCAGCACCAATTCACCACTCTCCACATCAATGAGGGCTCTTCAAGTGGCTAGGAATGGCCCTCTTAGGATGATGGAGTCGTCTGTATCCTCTCCCATTTCAAGTATCACAAAGTCTGCAGGGAGGAACAGCTCTCCAACCTTGACCAATACGTTCTCCACTATCCCGTACGCTTGCTTCCGAGACTTGTCAGCCATCTATAGTGCAATCCTTGTAGGCTGTACCTCTTGGATTCCCAACTTCTTCATTACAGAGAGAGTCATCAGATTTATGCTTGAACCAAGGTCACACATTGCCTTCTCAAATGTAACAGTCCCAATGATACAGGGAATCAGGAAGGTTTCGGGGTCTGACGTCTTCTTGGGTAGCTTCCTCTGAATCAGGGCACTGCACTCCTTGGTTAAGACCACAATTTCATCTCCCTTTAAGCCCTTTTTTCTCGGAGAGTATGCTTTTCATGAAGGTCATATAGGAGGCATCTTCTCCAACACCTCAGCAAAAGGAATATTGATGTGTAACTTTTAATGATTTCCAAGAATTGAGCCAACTGCTCATCCTTGAGCTCCTCGTGAAGTTTTTGAGGGTGTTTTACTTCAGGCTCTTGTGCCACCAACGGGGCGTGTAACAGTGCTTTTTCAGCCTCTTCTTGAGCCTTTTCTTCCTTTAATTCCTCAGCAGCACACGCCTCCTTAGGCTCGGCCTCCTTGGCCATGTCAAGAGCCTTACACTCTTCCCTCGGATTTACCTCTGTATTACTTGGAAGAGTGTTAGAAGGTTTCTTAGGTATCCTTTTACTTAACTGACCCACTTGTACTTCCAAGTTCCGAATTGAAGCTCTTGTCTCTTGTATGAAGCTTTGAGTGGTCTTGAAAAGTTCAGAGACTATTGTGGCTAAGTCAAAATTGTCTTGGCTCTGAAAGTGTCCTTGTTGCTGTTGAGAGAGCTGAAATTGCCGGTTGTTGAACCTATTTTGATTGGTTCCACCCTGATTATTGTTGAAGCTCTGTTGGGACTTCTGTAGCTACTCTTTCCACCCAAAATTAGAATGATTCCTCCATCCCTGATTGAAAGTACTCGAATATGGGTCATTATTGGGATTTTTGGAGGAATTTCCCATATAATTTACTTGCTTGGTAGTGGTTTGAGCATAGCCGTAAGTGTTCCCTTGGTTGTGGCTCTGAGTCATGTCATAGGATGCATCTTGTGTGTTGACATATGAGACTTTCATCCCTGTTAAGTGCTGAGAGATCATGCTAATTTTCTGGGACAAGATCTTGTTCTGAGCCAAGATGGCATCCAGTATGTCCACTGATAACGAAAAATCTATATCTCAACAAATTCCCTTTGGCAAGTATACCAAATTTGTCGTCAAGTAAAAACTCACAGTAGAGTGAGGTCGAATCCCATGAAGATTGATTGGTTGAGTAACTTTAATCAGAGGAATAGTCTAGTTGAACTAAATAGAGTTGAATTGAGATTTGCAGAAATTTAAATTGGCGGGAAATGTAAATAGCAAGAAATGTAAATGACGGAAAGGTAAATAGCTGAATGTAAATTACAGAAAGTAAATTGCAAGAAATTAAATGGGAATGGGGGTGATAAACATCAAAGTAAACAACAGAATATAGAGAATGGGAAGATAAGAATGGGGAAGCTCATTGGATTCAGGAGATGTTGCATTCTCCGGATTAAGTTCATTCTCATCTCTTCCTCAATCCATGCAACTCATTGATCTCTTGGCAATCTTAAGTGATTGAATCCCAATTCCTTGGCAATTCAATCTCTCTAAGCTTGAACAATTGGCCAATTCCTTGATCTAATTGCTCATGGCAATTCAATCTCTCTAAGCACCGGGAGGATTATATGTCACTATATCCATCCAACCCCCAATCTAGTCTAACATGAGAAAGCGTTTCTAGCATGATTTTCTCTTCCAAGGTTCAGAGAAAATCCAAGTATGAACAATTTCACTTCCGATACAATTGCTCAATTGGATGAAGATAGAAAGCTTTCAAGCAAATCAAAGAGAATGAATAGAAGAAGAATAATAAGAACTATAATGGATTCATTGAATTATAGCAGAACTCCCTCCCCCAATGAAGTGGGTTTAGTTGATCATGGCTCTGGGAATCGAAATTAAAAATGTAAATTGCATCTTGAAAAGAAACTAATTACAGAGAAGAGTAAATTGAGTGTTTTCAATCCTGGATCCCCTCCAGGTTCCAATTCTCCTTTTCTAGTTCAAAACTACTCCTATATATACTTCTTCTCTGATCCTCAGTTGAGTCTGTAAGTATCTGGATGTGAGCCCTTGGCCTTAGTTGAAGCAGTTAACAAACTCATTAGGCTTTGCTCAGCTTGCTGAAGGAGTTTAAGTTAGGCAGTAGTCATGTTAGTTAGGCCGTTAGTGTGAGTAACGTGATGTGTATTTTCCTGGCTCGAAGACGTTAGTGACACCAACGTGGTCACTAACGTCCCAAAACCCCTTAAATTCACGTTACTGTTGGTGTTAGTGGCACTAACGCCAAACCTTTGCCTAAGCCCACGTTAATGCCCATGTTAGTGGTATTAACATGGCCATTAATGTGGCCTTTCTTGCCTTTGCTTCACGTTAATGGTGTCAACGCCACCACTAACGTCTCAGAGCTTGCCTTCTTCCACGTTAATGTCCATGTTAGTGGCATTAACGTGGCTACTAACATGGCTTTCTCTTCCCCTGAGCACCTCTTTGATCACGTTAGTGGCACCAACATTGCCACTAACGGTCATTCTCCTTCTCTTACCCACGTTAGTGCCCACGTTAGTGGCACTAACATGGCCATTAACGTGGCTTATTCTTCCCTGAGCATTCCCTTTGATCACGTTAGTGGCACTAACGTTGCCACTAACGGTCCTCTTCTTGCCTTGCTTCACGTTAGTGGCACCAACGTGGCCACTAACGTGGCTCTTTTCTGCTTGTTCTTACCTGAAATCAATCAAAAAATTAGCATCAAAATCTTGCTCTAATCATAAGATAATGCATCATTCATTACATCATTTGATCTTTGCATTATTCTTATGAAATTATCTAGAATAAACAATGTTTGATTGTATCAAGACATGAATGGATAACTCATCCAAATGCTTGCTTCTTACCTAAGAAAATGCATTAAACTAACCTAAAACATACTCAAAATGGCTTGTGAAACTAGCCAAGATGCCCTGGTATCACAACGCCAAGCTTAAATCTTCCTTGTCCTCAAGCAAGTGATAGAACATAAGAAAAATGAATGAGAATACAAAGAGATATAAGTCCTTATTGAGAGAATTCAAACCCTGGTTTATGGAGTTTCATGCATGACAACTTAGGTTCATATTCTTGCTGATTTCTAGGCCATAATACACTCTTAAATACTTACTTTATTGCCTTCTATGAGACTCTTATTCTTGATCCTTAACTTAGCTTTGTTTTTGTTTTCTTTTTCTCTTTAGAAGCTTATTACTTTATTTAGCTAAGTGATCTGTGTTGAGGCAACTCTTTATGATAAGCTTTCAGCCAACACTCCCGAACCAGTTGGTTCAAGGTGCTAGGTGTTGAAACACTCCTGAGGACTTACTTACTCAAGCCTCTCCTCAACACATACACACCACAGGCACATGGTTTGTTATTCATTCCTGAGACCTTGGTGTCCACCACCTTTTTGGGTTACTAAATATTTTGTGACCAGGTTGCTCTTGATAGTGGACTTTCAGTTGATAATCCCGAGTTAGTTAACCCAAGTTATCAAGTGATGAAGCACTCCTCAGAATCTAATCATCCAAGCATATCCTTGCACAAAAACACCACACACACATGTCTCAGGGTTCAAACTGTTGGTGCCTAGCTTTATTGTTTGCTCTTTTCTTTCTTTTTCCTTTTCTTTTTCTTTCCAGGATCTTTTTATTCATTTAAGTCTCATAGAATGCATATTAACCTCGTATTTCAAGAGATATTTTGGCTTTCTACCTTATTGATGATCCAATTTAGCTAGTAAATACCACCACAAACATTAGAACTTTGTTCTACAAACCTTGGACTTCACTCTTCTTTTTCACAATATTTTCTTACAATTCCTTTTATTTAAGCTCAAGGACCAAGCATACAACTTAAGCAAGGTGAAATGATATGGTCACTTAGACTAGCAAGCCAAAGATAAACTAAAAAAAACTAAATGAAAATGACTTAAAGACTGAAGGGACATTGATCAACAGCAGTACAAGTGCACTTTCAATTGGCGATTTTAATTTAGAAATAGTACAACCTCTTGGTGTCCTCTTGTTTTCTCTTTGTCATCACCACCTTTAGCTCTTGTATCCTTTTTTTCCTCCTTAGATGATAATGCATGTTCCTTCCAAAAGCTTGACTGTTCTTCCTACAAAGGTATTGAAAGTTGCTTGCTTCCCAAGCACTTTGGTGTGTGAACACCAAACTTAGTTCCTTGCCCACTTCTTGATTCAATGAGTTACATGCAATGCACCATTATGTGCCTTTAGTCTTTTTGAGAAAACAATTTAAACTAAATTCAAAAGTCAAATAGCTTCTGTGATTGATTGGGATTAGTGATGTCTTATGCTAATTGAAGGATTGCAGTGTGTTCATGTGAAATTCATGGTGGAACACCAAAATTAATATCACACATTCATCCTTGAATTATTAACTCATGGGATAATCACTTTTGGTGTGAAACACCAAACATAATTCCTTGCAATGCACAGAAGGTTAACTTGACCTTTTTTTAAACAAAGAAAAGAATCACAAAAAAGGTTTACCTCTGGTTGGGTTGCCTCCCAACAAGCGCTTCTTTAACGTCATTAGCTTGACAGTTGTCCCTTGTCAGGGAGGTTGGTAGTGTCTCAGGTCTTCTCCTCTCATGGTGAATCTATCTCCACTTCCTTCTTTGAGAATTTCTACATGCTCCAAGGAGAGGATTCTATTGATTGTGTACACTTAAGGTAGCTGAGATGGGACTATAGGAAAATGAGGCGGGATTAGTAGTTAGTGGATTGATGTTACTCTGTCCCCTGGAGAGAAGTCCTCGGTAGGGATTTTCTTGTTTTTCCACCCTCTTGGCACCTTCTTTTCAAACCTCTTTTCTCCTTCAAGTGGTGCTTCAGTGATTTTTGTTTCAGGAGCATCCTTGTTGATTGTTTCTTTTGAATCTTGTGATTCTAGTTCCTCCTTGGATCTTTTGGATTGTTGTACCACTTATATTTCCTGTTTTTTCCACCAAAGGTGCCTTTAGAGGCTCTGCTTGTGGTTCATTGCTTGCTTCCTCCAAAATTACTTCCTCATGATCATCCTTCAAGCCTCTATTCTCTTATTCTGAATCATGTGATGGTTTGAAGACATGAAAGATCAGTTGTTCATCATGTATTCTCAATATTAGCTCCCCTTTCTCAACATCTATGAGTGTTTTGGCTGTAGCTAAGAATGGTCTCCCCAGAATGATTGGATGAAGGTAACTTTCTTCCATCTCAAGAACAACAAAGTCTGTAGGGAGGAAGTACCTCCCTACCTTTACTAACACATTTTCTACCACTCCTAGTGCTTGTTTCTGGGTCTTGTCAGCCAACTAAAGGATTATGTTTGTGGGTCTCAATTCATTGATTTGCAGCTTCCTCATGAGAGACAGGGGCATTAAGTTTATACTCGCTCCAAGATCACAAAACCCTCTGTCAATCATTGTATTCCCTATAGCACAAGGGATATGAAAACTCCCTGGGCCCTTCTTCTTTGTAGGTAAGTCCTTCCGGATAAGGGCATTGCACTCTTTTGTCATCACTACTGTCTGTCCACCCTTCAAGGGATTCTTCTTGGTTAGCAACTCTTTCATGAATTTGATATATGAAGGCATGTGTTGGAGGGCTTCAATGAAAGGAATGTTGACATGGAGAGATTTAAATATGTCTAGAAACCTAGAATACCTCTTCTCTTTGTCACCACCCTTGAGCCTTTGAGGGAATGCTGCTTTTGGCACATAAGGTTTCAAGACTTCCTTCTCCATTGGAT
Source organism: Arachis hypogaea (assembly GCF_003086295.3). NCBI lineage: Eukaryota > Viridiplantae > Streptophyta > Magnoliopsida > Fabales > Fabaceae > Arachis > Arachis hypogaea. The sequence goes on along the minus strand of NC_092052.1, from coordinate 101,899,206 downwards.
CTTCCTTTTGTGCAGGGTTATTTCTTTGTTCTGGCTCTTCCAATTTCTCTTTTGGGGCTTCTTGTTGTGCTCTGTTGGCCTGATAGCTTCTTCCTCCAAGGTCTTCTCATTCCTTACAATGATTGCCTTACATTCCTCCCATTTCAGATTCTTTGTTTCTCCTCTCGTATTCTTCTCAGTGTCACTTGGAAAGCTGTCTGTGGGTTTTAGAATTTGCTGAGAAAGTTATCCTACTTGGGATTCAAACTTCTTGATGGCAGCTCTCTGGTTTTGCATATTGGATCTTACTTCCTCCTTGAATGCTTTGTTGTCCTTAGATTCCTTGCAAAGTTCTTCAAGAAAAGCCTCAATCCGGGAGATTCTATCCTCAGATGATGATTGTGATGGTAGGTTGGAAAGTAGAGGTTGAGGATGTCTATTTTATGCTTGATATGGAGGCTAGAAGGAAGTGTTATGTGGGGCTTGATATGGTCTTTTGTTGCAGTGTTGATAAGTGGAATTGTTGTAAAGGTTGGATTTTTGAGGCCTATAGTCTTGGGATTGGCTTTGCTGGCTTCCCCACCCAAAGTTTGGGTGGTTCTTCCAACTAGGATTGTAGATTTTGGAGTGTGGATCATAGGGTTGTCTTGATGAGTTTCCAATATAATTGGCCTGTTCCCAATCACCTCCTTCCTCTGTGTTCACCCCTTCTTGAGTTGGTGGTTGAGTATTGACTGCTACAACCTGATTTCTCTCCATCTGCTTGGTGAGATCTGCCAATTGTTTAGTAATTAACTGGTTCTGAGCTAGCAATGCATCCATATGACTCTGCTCCATCACTCCTCTATTGGTGCTCCGGTCTGAGGCATAGAAGTACTCATTATTAGCCATTGTTTCAATGATATTTATGGCCTCTTCTATGGTCTTTTTGGTAATAAAAGAGCCTCCTGAAGAGTGGTCTAGGGCCTTCTTTGCTTCTTGAGAAAGACCTTTGGCGAAGAGGATTTGTCGTATGGTTTGGAATCGATCAAAACAAGAACCAAGTCGTAGGTAGCATAGTCCAAACTAACAATTAATCCTCAAGATCAAATAATAAAGTCAATACAAAATATAAACCGAGAGTAATAAAACCTCGGGTCGTTCTCCCTAGGATGCAATTGGAAGTGTCATGCTTTTGGTTGTGGAGGCAAAGGGGTTTTTGTAATCAAAGAACGAAATATTAAAAGAACTAAGCAATAAAAGACCTAAGGAATGCTCAAAATTGTCATTAACGCAAGTAAAGGGAAAGCGATATCAAAACTTGTGAAAAATGCTATAAGTGCAATGAAAGCCTTGACTTGGGAATGAGGCTCTAAGAATCCTATCATTGCCATAACCACAACTATGGTAATTATGATGAGTCAATCTTGCCTAGTCAACCCTAACCATCGAGGAGTAAGTCAAGCAAGCATAATTGACCTTAATCCATAAGTCCTAGCTAACTTACCAAACTAGTTGATAAAAAAAATAGTAAAACAAGAGTCAACTAACTACCTAAGAATTATCACCAAATGTCGGACATTATGACTATAGTATCCTAGGAACTCAGACCACAAGCCAATGTGAGAAAATCTACTCAAAACTTAAAGTTGGCATTTTCACAAACACCTTGTGTGCATAAAAGTAAAACATGGGAAATTGTAAAGGAGAATAGAAAACTATAACCAACTATCAACAAAACCAATCATAAACAAGCAATCAAACATAAAGGAAGAATGAAACATAAAATTCATAGATCAAAACTTCAAGAAACACAAAATTGCAAATATGAACAAGCAACTCAAACCAAAAGGAAATGAAAGTAAAGACAATGTGATTAAGGAGGAATTAAAGAGTACTTACAATTAAAGATTATCAAAATCCAAAATTAAGCTTGCTATAAAATGCTACATAAAAACTACATAAACCCTATGAGAGCTCTCTACTCTACACTACTCCTACTCCTACTACTATGAAAAAACTTGTAAAAAAACTAAAACTAAACCTAATGTATGCTAATGTTTTGATATGTGTTGTTCTCCCCTCATATAGCACTTTAAAATCAGCATACAACCTTCCAAGATGGCCCAAAAGGCCTCAGAATTCGAGAAGCACGTGCATCATTAATGAAATCACATGTTGGGACCTGTGCGGACGCACAGGCATGTGTGTCTGCACACTTGGCTTAATATTGACCTGTGCGTAGGCACAGGTGCTTGTGCGTACGCACGCAAGCTTGTGCGCACGCACACTTCGCTGTGTGTTCTTTTCCTTGTTTTCTTCATGTTTCCCCCCCCCCTTTTACATGCTTTCTTCCACTTTTGGCTATCCATTCTTGCCTCCAAGGCCTGAAAATACTCAGCAAACATGTCATGGCATCGAATGGAATAAAAGTGGAATTAAATTGCTCATTTCAAGCACAAAATTGCATATTTTCATATTTAGGATCAAATTAGGGACAAAACACAAAAGTATGCTATTTTTGGTGCTTAAGTGTGAGTTCATGTGCTAGAATCCATCCCAGTTGAGTCAAAATATACTATCAAATTTGGACTCATCAATTCCCCCACACTTAAACAATAGCATGTCCTCAGGCTAAACCAACAAGGAAAACAATCAAGTGGGGTTCAACTTATTAAATGCAACTATCTATATGCATGCAAGTATACTAATTACTATCTATATATCTATCTATAGTATCTATATGAAATTGGTAAAAACAAACAATCAAATTCCCAAGCGACTATAGACAAGTAGGGCCAAGCAAGGAATTAACTCAATGCAACCAAAATCTAAAGAATTGATTCAACTCATCAAAATGAAGCAACTTGCAAGAATTCATGATAAGAGGGGATGGAACATAGAATTGAGTAATTAAACCCTCACTAGGTGTGTATACACTCTAATCATTCGGTGTTTAGGATTTAATCACTCAAATCTCATCCCAATCATGCTTTCAAGGTTTTGATTTTCATCTAACAATCAACAACAAATGATGCATGAATGCAATTATCATGAGGACTTCATATGGTTGTAATGGGGTTAGGGTTAAGGTGGGATAGATATGGCCAAGTGGACTAAATGCAATTGAATCTTTGATTAGTTTAAGTCATCCACATCAACCTATATCAACCAAATCAAAATGAAATGCAATCCTTAACCTTCCATCATTTTCTATTCACTAGCACTCATGTATGCTTTTCTCAGAAAAAAAAATCACATATGCTATTCTTTATTCATTTGTTTACCCTTTAGGGTGGCTTTGCGCCCTTTTTATGATGAAGGGTTTTTTTTTTTTTTTGAATTTAGAATTGCATATGGTTAAGTAGCTCATACATGAATGTTCCCATTTTCTACAAATTTTCAATGAATACCCAAATTAAACATTTCCTTTTACTACCAAAGCTTCCCAAAAAATTCCCCCACACTTAAATGAAACACACTTTTCCAACCTAAGCCAATCAAGGAGACATTCCAAGGTAATTCATGGGTTTTCTGCTTAGGGTTGTGATGTGCTAATATCAAGAACAATGGGATAAATAAAGTTCAAAGGGGTTTAACAATGGTAGACGCAAAGGGTAGGCTATTTGGGTAAGTGAGCTATGCAAAGATGGCCTCAATCATGCTCAATGCAATTCAAAACATCAATCGTTGGAAATAAAGAATCAAGCAAAACTAAGATTACAATCATTGAAGAGATATAACACTCAATGAATAAAATTAGTGGTTGAAATGTGTAACCACTCATTCGAACTCAAAACTCACAAGGTATTTGTTCTTCACTCTTCTATATTCCAAAAAGAAATCATTCAAGCAAGTTTGAATATAATTTTCTCCATCAATTTAATAGAGAGCCCAAAATTCTTGAAAAGTTCTTGTTGTTTTTCACCAAAATTATTTCCTATATATGTATGTATATATGTTGTGATGGATGCAAAAAATTTTTTCAAAATTTCCTAGTTCTTTTCCTAATTTTCAACAAGCAAAAAGTAACATGAACAATTAGGATCAAAATGAGCTAGGCATAAGCTATTCACAGCATCAAATCACAATTCATATCTATACTATATACCAAGCAAACAAGCTCGAAACATATATATATCATAATTAAAATGCAATACCAAAGATAACTAGAAGCAAGCTAATATATATATACATCAAAGTACTAAACGGTAGCAAAAAGTAAGGTGCTAACAATATCTACAAAAGCATAATAAAACTGAAAATAAACTAAATAAGAGTGTTCAGGAGAGAATGTTTACATCCAAAAATATCGTAGATCCTCCCCCACACTTAAGTTATGCACTGTCCTCAGTGCCAAAATAATCTGGCCGGGGTGATCAACCATGAGAAGCTCCATCATATGATGGTGGTGGATGGTGGTGACGTTGATAAACAATAATGGCGCGGGATGTCTCTGTGGTGGTCTCAGCTGCCAGCTCTTCAACTACCTGGTCAGCTGGCTCTGCTGCTATCTCTACTATCAGCTCGGCTCCAGCTGCCGGCTCCTCAACTCTAGGCTCCTCAGCTCTACGCTCTTCATCTCTCTAAAATACTACTCCTCAACCGTGGGCTCCGTCGGTCTCTGCTAAGGGTGCTCGACTGCTTGGCCGGCTTTAGCTGCTGGCTCCTCAGATGCAGGCTCCTCGGCCTCAGACTCTGGTGTATCTAGAGGAGGTGGCCCAGGGTCTCTACCCTTGAACTTTGCCACTATCCAGTGGAAGCAGCGAGAGTTGCGGCGCTCAAAACAGTAAAGAAGCTGAATGATCTCCCGACCCAGCTCATAGGATGTCTGGGGTCGGGGTGTGGGTACGGGAGCTGTAGGGGGTGCTGAAGGCTCTGCTGCTGATGATGGAGGATCAGTGGTCTTCCTCTTCTTATGCGGCGGTCCGTCGTAGTCGCCGTATGGCAGGAATGGCTGCTTACTAATGTAGACAGACGTCCGATCTGTTGGACGTTTCTCTACTCCAAATAGAGCTGCTAATCTGGTGATCAACGATGGGAAGGGAATGTTGTATTTCTGCTGTTGATTCACCTTCCACATTGACTCTCTGATAAGGGGAAGAACAGAGATCCTCTTCCCCTCCAGAATAGCCCACAGCAAAACTGCCACACGGACTCTGATATGTGTGGCATGTATGCTCAGAAGAATGTAGTCAGTAATGATCTGCTGCCAGATCCTTACCTCAGGGTTTAGGTCAGTGCATGCAATGCTCAATGGGACTGCCTGCTCTCCCTTGCTATACTCCCATCTGGCCTCAGGCAGGCCAATCTTTTCCAGGACCACTTCCAAAGAAATCTTGCCCTTTGTCACGTTCTTCATTATTTGAGTGTAAGCGTTACGAGTCGGAGGAATATGTGGAATATCCAAGTGGGCCTCTAAAGCAGTATCAGAGGTGTCCAAGGTGACACCTCTCAGAAAAACAGTTGGGGTATCCCTCTTTAGGAAATTTACGTAAAATTCCTTGACCTGGTGTTCATTTACTTCCACCGGATCAAATTTTACGAATTCCCAATGATAAAAATTTAATCTATTTATAACTTGGTCCACATATTTCTCAGGCAGGTTAAGCTTTCTCTCGTAGTGAAAGGCTCATTTTTGTAGTTTTTTGTACTGTTCTTGGGCTTCATCATTTATGAATGTGTCCGGTTGGATACTCGGGGGCACAGGAGGAGGACGAGCCAAAGGATTGGCTTTCTCCTTTCCTTTTTGGGCCATCCTAAAAAAGACAAAAATAGAATACAACTCAAGAGAACAGATAAAAGGCACAAGAAGGAGAAGGATATAATCAAGCAATTCAAGTAAGAGCCAACAAAAGTAAACAACCGCTCAACTCAAGGGAAAACATGTATAAAGCAGTGAAATGTTCAAAAGAAATGCATTTTCCCATAATCAAGCAACCTAAGTAACAAATGAATCAGTGAACAACAATTAAAGCATATATAGGACTTAGGTGTATTATGTAAGTGAATTGTATTGGAAGAAATCGATTATTGCCCTGTTGCATATGAATTTAAAGTGTTATCAAAACTTATGCACACAAGGCAATAATCATCTTGGCAATTTAAAGCACCTTCTTATTCATGGAATAGAGTAGTAGAATGGTCACATAGCCAATTCTTGTTCCCAAAAGCAATGTCAATTGAAATCAGGTTTCATTGCTCAAAAAGATTCGCAAAGGACAAGTAATTGTACATGATCATTTATGTTCAAGAACACATGAGTAAGCAGTTAGTCAATTCACCAAACAAACATTGTATGTACTACTGCAAAAGGCACCAAACAGATTTCAAGATGTATAAGTTCAAGCTAGTTTGGTGTTAAAGTAAAAAGGCATGGTGGTCAGTACATAATGCAGTAAATCAGCATGCTATGCACTTACAAATGCATCAAACAGAATGAATTTCAGCTTGGTACTCAAAACAAGTGGAGAAATTTTTTTAATGCAGTTTGATGTGTCAGCAAAAGTTGACAACTAAGTGCCCAGCAAGCAATGCGTCAAGTGAAGTGTAATATGCACAGGGACAATGAATACCAGACAGAAGAAATATAGTTGAAAATTTCAATTTCAAATTGGTGTTCGAGCTTAAACTCAGAGTGCATAAACTAATCAATCTCAGGAAACATCCTCAATAATAGAAAAATTGCACAATCAGAAATTAATAATGCAGAATCGAAACAAATTTCAAAACCTGTGCTGATCAGACACAAAAATTGATTCAAAAATCCCATTCAGGCATTTCAACAAGCATAATATGTGCAGAGATAATGAGCAGCAAACACAGTTCAATATACATGGCAGCAGTCACGATTCAGTAACATTCACACTTCACACACAACAGGGTTCAGTCCCAGCAAAATCCAAATAATTAGCCATTTTCAATAATATTCAATCGGAAACAGAAATCATCTAACCTAATGCCACCTAGTATCTAGAACAGAATTCAAAATGCATTTAAAGAAGTGAAATGAAACAGAAACAGCAAAGGGGAGGTTACAGGGGAAGAAATGGAACTTGTGATGTAGAGGAAAGAGGAAAGGAGGAAGGAAGGGAAGGGCGAGGCGGAGAGGGGCACAGCGGCACAGAGGTCCGCTGCTGGTGGTGGCTGCTCTCCGGAATGGGAAGCGCGGCCTAGGGTTCTAGCACGGGAACAGGAAAGAGAAAAAAGAGAAATGTAGAAGAGAGAGAAAGAAGAAGAGAGAGAGGTGTGTCGGCGACGGTGGTGCGGTCGCCGGTAGGGCTGAAAGGGGTTGGAGGTTGGGGCAGGGGTGCTTGTGTTCAGAGAGAGGGAACAGAAGAAGGAAGGGGTGTGGTTTGGAAACTGAAGCGCGACACTCCCCCTTTTCGAATTAACGTTCGAAAGGGGATCTGTGCGGACGCACACATGAAAAAGAAAGGGGTATGCGCGCGCACCAGCTCGTGCGGACGCTGCGAACAGAAGGTGTAACGCTTCCTGTGCAGGCGCACAAGAAGGTGTGCGCTCGCACCAAGGTTGTCAAACTCGTGAATCTAGGTAAACTCGTGGAGCTGACCTAGACTCGACTCGTAGACTCGTACGAGTTTACCTGTTATACATTTTTTATAAAAAAATATATATCATGTATAATATATATATTTACTCAGATATAGACATTCAAACTTCACAATTTCAACATCAAAACATATAATAAATTAACATAATACTACAATTACAAGTTACAACAAGTACTCTAGATCACACATTTAAATCCTTCACAAGTATGTATCTAATTCAACATAAAACACACAATCACACAATCAAAGCTTCATAAGACACAACCAAAACACAAAAGAAAACAACAAAGCAACAATTAAATGTTCTAATAAAGTCTAAAACTCAAATCCTCCAATATCTTCATCTTCCATGGCATCAACATCATCATCTTCACCATCTTCATCAGAAACATCATTTCTTTCAAGCTCAGGTTCAACACGGCCAACAAAATCATCATCATCATTCACATGTTCATCTTCTTCCTCTATTAAATTTTGTTGTGGATCCCTAATAAACTCATTCTCACCTCCCTCACCCATGTTGAATTCATTACTATTCATACTTGGAATAGCAAATTCATTACTATTTGGATCATCATTAGTATTGTCATTCATTGGCAAGTGAGAATGCTCAACACTTTCAGCAATATTTTCATTAACATCTTCAGTTATCCATTCATCATCAAAATGCACTACATCAAATTCAAGTTCTGGAGTTTTTCTAATTTGCTTGCCCTTTAACTTCAAATTATACATCACATATACTAAATCATTCATTTTCTTTTGATGCAACCGATTTCTTCTCTTTGTATGAACCTACAAACATATAGTGCCAATAGTTAATAAATACACAAAAATTAAAATTAAAATAAATAATGAATAGTTCTAAGGATTAATTAATCACCATTTCAAATACACTCCAATTATGCTCACAACCAGATGAACTACAAGTTAAGCTTAGAACTTGGATAGCAAACTTCTTTAGTTCTGGACAACTATCTCTATAGAAGTCCCACCACTCAGCAGGTAGCATGGTCTTCCTACTACTCTTTGCAGTTTCATTACCAAAGAGGCCTCTAGCATAATGAAAGTCAGGAAGCTGTAGACCAACCTTTTTCCTTTCTTCTTGGTTAGGAACCAGTTTTTTCAAACAACTATATAGACCAATCTTAATGTCAGCATCATCAACCATGAAATTAGGTTCATAGTGATAATGAGGATTAAGATAATACGCAGCTGCATGCAATGGTCTATGCAGTTGGCTTTCCAACCTTCCATCAATAATTTCCCATACAAGTTCATAACTAAAAATAATAATGCAAATGAATAAAAATAAGAAAATTAAATAAATAACTGAATATAATAAGAAAACATGGTAACATGATACATTGATAATCAAATATTAAAGCTTTCAACTAGTCAAGACTCAAGATTACCTCTTTTTAACACAACCGAAGTTAGTCTTGATTGTTTCTTTGGCTTTTCTCATGCCTTCAAAGATGAAACCCATGGCTGGTTTTTCATCTGAATCAACCAAGTGAAGGACTGTAATGAGAGGAGCATCATCCTTGAGGTATATGACAATATTCTTCCATAGCCTACTATCCAAGGCCATGTTTTGGACTCTTATTCCTTCAAGCGTTGATGCAACCTTAGTTGTCTTCCAATCATGAGAAGTAAACATAGTCATCAACGGTCCTTTATTATCATGAAGACAAGTGAGACTCAAATAGGCAGTAGCGAATCTTGTGGCACATGGCCGAACCAAGTCCTTTCCCTTTGTAAAATTCCTCAACATGCTAATGAGCATACTCCGGGAGTAGATAAAAGTGGTGATTTTTCTTCCCTTTTTATGGTTGTTTCATGCACCTTTAGCTTCTTTTCAAAATTCTCCAATATCAAATCAATGCAGTGTGCATCACACGGTGTCTAGTACAAACTTTTTCTAGTTTCCATCATTTTTTATCCAGCAGCCTTATAATTAGCAGCATTATCTGTAACAATTTGGACTACAATCTCTTTGCCAACAAATTCTATAGCATCTTCTAGAATTTTGACAACTTTATCCGTTATTTTTTATATGTCAGAAGTGTCCAACGAATAAAGAAAAATTGTTCCTTTAGGGCTGTTCACCAAGAAATTACAAATACTACGCCTTTTTTATCAGTTCATCCATCCGACATGATTGAACAACCAGTTCTCTTCCACTCTGCCTTAAACTCGGTAAGCATATCATCAACATTGGTCACTGCTTTCTTTAATCGGGTTTCTCTTAACTCATGGTAAGAAGGGGGTTTGTAGCCAATTCCATATCTCCCAACCATCTCACAAAACTTTAAAAACTCGGGATTCTTAATAACATTGAAAGGAATAGCACTTGTATAGAAAAATATGGCACATTGTTGATCATATTGTTCCTTTATATCCTTCTTCATTATTTGATTTACTGTTGATTGAATTTGAGCCCCTTTTCCTTTTGTGACAAAGTTGCGAATATCTTTCCCCTTTTGTTGAGAATTGTCCTTCTCCTTTTCTGTTTGTTCAGGATAATCCTCATCATCACCGAATTTTCTTTTTTTCAATGATGCTTCTTTAGCCTCCACACAGACTTTCAACATCACAGCCTTAACTTCTTCAGGTACTGAAGCACAAGGCTCTGAATCCTCTTTAGTACCGGCAAGATGATGCTTGAATCTATAAATCCCTCCGCTTATAGTCTTTGAGCAATAATTACACTTCACTTTTTTACCATTGCCTTGAACATCAATTCCATGTTTCCATCCTATATCACTTCTATTTCCAGTTGCATTTTTCCTCCTAGAAACAGCAGGTGTAGGTCTAGGAATACTAGGAAGCGAAGACCCTGTCCCTGAACCAACATTCTCAGACATTTTGTATTTTTATCCCTACAAATCAACAACCTAGATAACAAATTCAGATTCAAATTATCCACTAACAAATTCAGATTCAGATTATCCACTAACAAAATTCATAAGTAATAAAGTAACACTAACTAAACTAACACATTAACACTAACATTTCAGACTTCAAAGTTTCAGTCAGATATTCAGAAACACTAACAAAAAAAACCACTAACTAAGAGTGCTACTAATTCACTTTCTGATTCCCACATACTGCAAAAGCCAAATTCATAATGCAGAAATGGGCATATTCAATAGACAGTGGTGGTGTTAGTGTTGTTGTTTTTGAAATGTTAATGATGAATCTGAGCTTGTGTTTTTATTCAAGCCTTTGGATTTTAGGTAACCCTTTCTTATGAGTCAATGTATTAAGATAGAAAGCTTCAGTTTTGTTTTGTAAACTGAACTGTGTGGTTGTGATTTGTGACCACACAATCATTGAATCATACATGTCTCTTCCTTTTCAGCTTATTTTCTTTATTCTTTAGATGTTACTCAATTTATTACATTCCAAAACATTCCTTTGACATTGGGAAAAATAAACAAATATACAAAATAAATGCACTCCCCTGCAGAATTTTTGGTATGTAAAAACTAAAAAACTTCAATCAATTATTACAATAATGCCAATTGATTACTAGTACTAAGTATTAAGTAACATTGTAAGTCTGTAACAGTTTAAAGTTTAAACTAGACAAGAGCCAACCAGTAAACCACAGTACCACACATTTTAATCATAAAGTATGAAGCATGAAGCAGCATCAGTTTAATTTTTTTCAACATATCAAATGCAGATCAAGGCAAAACCAAAATTGCAGAATTGATACCAAAATTGTTAATATTTGAATTTATTTAAAAAAATTACCTTGGAGATCGGCATAATTGAAGCAGATCGGCAGTGAAGAACAACTGAATAAGGGCGACGAACAGGGGAGGGGAGGCAAACGTAGTGAAGCAGAACACGGAGGAGTGCAACGGCCGATGACCGCAGCACAGGGGCGGTGAACCTTCACTACATGGTGGACTGGTGGTGGGCTCTACGACTCTGTGTGGTGGTGGGCTGGTGTCGCCGAGGAACCTTCAGTGCATGGTAGTGGGCTCTGCGACTCTGCGTGGCCTCTGCGTGGTGGTGGGGTGGTGTCAACGAGGAAACTTTAACGCGTGGTGGTGGCCTGATGGGCTCTACGACTCTGCGTGGGATAAGGAATGAAGGATGAGGTGAGGCGACAGGCGACTAGGCGAGGGATGAGGGATCCGTCCAGCGTCTGGCCTTTGCGTGGCATCCGGCCTCCGGTAGATGGTGGCGATTCAGCGACGTTGGGATGAGAGTGAGCAGTGAGGCCGTGAGGGCTTGGTGGAGTCATCAGAGTGGGAGGGTTTCAAATTAGGGTTACTAACTTACTGGGTCTAGGTTAGCTGTAGTTTTTTTTTTGGCCCAAAATGATGCCGTTTTGGCGAAAATGGGCACCGAATGCAAACTCGCTGACTCGCTAGCAAACTCGCGAGTTTGAGCGATTCTGTCCGAGTCTAGCCGAGTCAACCCACGTCTACCCAGAAACGAGTTTGTGTCCGAGTCAACTCGATTCTACTACCTAAACTCGTAAACTCATACGAGTTTACGAGTAAACTCGCTAGTTTGACAACCATACTTCGCACAGAAGGAGAGAAGGGGTTGGGTTCACATGCACAGCCTGTGCGTGCGCTGCGACCAAGGGGGTTGTCTAAGGCTGTGCGTGCGCATAGGGCTATGCGCTCGCACAAATGGCTAGTTTTTTTTTTTTTTTTTGAAATGGGGATCAGGGTGAAGTGTGCGGAAGCACGCATGGTGTGCGGCCGCACAGAGGGAAAGGAAGGGTTCTGTTCAAATGCACAAAAGGTGCGTCCACCGCGAGCAGAGGAAGTGTTTAGGGGTGTACGGGCACACATTGCTGTGCGGACGCACAGGTGCTGGAAAATAGGGGAACTGTGCGCGTGCACAAGGCTGTGTGGTCGCACAGGTCTCTGTTCCTGCAACGAAAATTTTGGCTCTAAGGCACCAAACTTGACATCCAAAACAGATTTTCAAGTCCCAAAACCTCATAAAACTTCCAAAAGCACATTATTTCACCAAAGTTACTTAACAAACATCAAAATAAATCTAATCAACCAAGCAATATCGCCAATTATTCATGAAACAAAATGTAAAAGAGAGAAAGTTAGAAGGATATTACCATGGTGGGGTGCCTCCCACCTAACACTTTGGTTTATAGTCCTAAGTTGGACTTGGTGAGGAGATCCTTGTTAGGGCGTCTTATGCTTCCACTCCTCCTTGAATCTCCAACCAAGTTTGCTATTGATTCGACCTCCAAGGTCCCAATTAGATTGTATCAAACTCATGAGAGATTTCAAGCTAGCACTTAGGATCCAACTTCGTTGACTCTTGAAATATATGCCCGGATCCCATATTTGAGTTCCTCTATCACCATCGACATGTTTGTGCACTCCTCGGAATCCACTAAATTGACTCTTGCAGCAAAATTGAGCTCTAAATGTTAAGTTGGCTCCTTTGATGAACTTTCCATTTCCTTGCCAATCAACATTATTTTCTTCACCGTCCACTACTCCAAGAAAGGTTTGAAGTTGACCATCCGTATCTAAAACGGCATATTGATGTGGGGTTAGAAACCTTACTGGAGAATTCTTCACGCACTCAATTTGCTCTTGCATAAATGCTTTCACCTTTTGGCAACTAAAATCTTCCTCAACCTCCTTTGAATCTTCTTCATCATCACTCAAGTCAGAAATTGGGGGTTGTGAGAAGTCCACATCAACATCTCCTTCAAAATCTAATAATGGATGCTCATGAAGGTCATAGAAGGAATTACCCAAGTTGGACAAAAAATCTTGAATGATGGAATCCTCTTGATCAATTCCTACCCACTTTTCATTTATCTCCCTTTGCACTTCGTGTTGTGACTTGACGTCTTCTTCTTGATTTTGCAATTCTTCTTTCACTCCACACTTTTCACTTGGTCCCACGCATTCATACACTAGAATTTCTTGCTTGTGGCATGAACGCAATAAAGCTAAATGACCCAAAGCTTTTGCCAAGGTAGACATAACTTGCTCTTGCTTCTTCCAGAACTCTTGTTGTTCTTGAATGAGCATGAAAAGTACTTCTTGTGTGGCTTGATCCATATATGAAGATGAAGATTGAGGTGATAAAGGTTGACAATCAAACTCATGAGGATGAGGGTTTTGTATGTAGTGAGGTGATGATGTGTAAGATTGGTGACTATAAAGGTAAGTGTTTAGGTTCCATTGGGGTGCATTGTGGTGATGGTGTGAAAAAGTCATCAAGACAATATAAACAAAAACCTACAAGGAAAAGCAAACAAATAACCAAAAAGAGCTATTTACACTATTAACATATTTACACCAACCAAAAGATATAACACCGTTTGCACTCCCCAGCAACGGCGCCAAATTTTACGAAGAGGATTTGTCGTATGGTTTGGAATCGATCAAAACAAGAACCAAGTCGTAGGTAGCATAGTCCAAACCAAAAATGAATCCTCAAGATCAAATAATAAAGTCAATACAAAATATAAACCGAGAGTAATAAAACCTCGGGTCGTTCTCCCTAGGATGCAATTAGAAGTGTCACGCTTTTGGTTGTAGAGGCAAAGGGGGGTTTTTGTAATCAAAGAATGAAATATTAAAAGAATTAAGCAATAAAAGAACTAAGGAATGCTCAAAATTGTCATTAATTCAAGTAAAGGGAAAGCGATATCAAAACTTGTGAAAAATGCTATAAGTGCAATGAAAGCCTTGACTTGGGAATGAGGCTCTATGAATCCTATCATTGCCATAACCACAACTATGGTAATTATGATGAGTCAATCTTGCCTAGTCAACTCCAACCATCGAGGAGTAAGGCAAGCAAGCATAATTCACCTTAATCTATAAGTCCTAGCTAACTTACCAAACTAGTTGATAAAAAAAACTAGTGTCAATGGAAACAAGAGTCAACTAACTACCTAAGAATTACCACTAAATGTCGGACATTATGACTCTAGTATCCTAGGAACTCAGACCACAAGCCAATGTGAGAAAATCTACTCAAAACTTAAAGTTGGCATTTTCACAAACACCTTGTGTGCATAAAAGTAAAACATGGGAAATTGTAAAGGAGAAAAGAAAACTATAACCAACTATCAACAAAACCAATCATAAACAAGCAATCAAACATAAAGGAAGCATGAAACATAAAATTCATTGATCAAAACTTCAAGAAACACAAAATTGCAAATATGAACAAGTAACTTAAACCAAAAGGAAATGAAAGTAAAGACAATGTAATTAAGGAGGAATTAAAGAGTACTTACAATTAAAGATGATCAAAATCCAAAATTAAGCTTTCTATAAAATTCTACATAAAAACTACATAACCCCTAGGAGAGCTCTCTACTCTACACTACTCCTACTCCTAATACTATGAAAAAACTTGTAAAAAACTAAAACTAAACCTAATGTATGCTAATGTTTTGATATGTGTTGATTCTCCCCCCATATAGAACTTCAAAATCAGCATCCAAGCCTTCCAAAATGGCCCAAAAGGCCTCAAAATTTGAGAAGCACGTGCATCATTAATGAAATCACGTGTTGGAACCTGTGCGGACGCACAGGCGTGTGCGTCCCCACACTTGGCTGAATGTTGACCTGTGCGTAGGTACAGGTGCTTGTGCGCACACACACTTCGCTGTGTGTTCTTTTCCTTGTTTTCTTCATGTTTTCTCCCTTGTACATGCTTTCTTCCACTTTTGGCTATCCATTCTTGCCTCCAAGGCCTGAAAACACTCTGCAAACATGTCATGGCATCGATAAAAGTGGAATTAAATTACTCATTTCAAGCACAAAATTGCATGTTTTCACATTTTGGATCAAATTAGGGACAAAACACAAAAGTATGCTATTTTGGTGCTTAAGTATGAGTTCATGTGCTAGAATTCATCCCAGTTGAGTCAAAATATATCATCAAATATGGACTCATAACCTTCATAGAAAATGTGCAGCTGCACCCATTCGTTGAACATATCAGGGGGACATCTTCTTGTTAGCTCCTTATATCTTTCGCAGGCTTCATATAAAGTTTCTCCATCTAGCTGTCTGAAGGTTTGCACCTCCGTTCTCAGCTTGATTATCCTCTGTGAAGGGTAAAACTTTGTTAGAAACTTGTTGACAACATCCTCCCAAGTGGCAAGACTCTCCCTAGGAAAGGATTCAAGCCACTTAGATGCGTTGTCCCTAAAAGAAAAGGGGAACAAGAGCAGTCTATAGGTGTCAGGATGAACACCATTAGCTTTCACAATGTCACAGATTCTCAGGAATGTAGTTAGATGTTGGTTGGGGTCTTCTTGGGCACTTCCTCCAAATGAACAATTATTTTGAACCAGGGTGATGAGCTGAGGTTTTAGCTCAAAGTTGTTGGCATGAATGGTTAGTTTTAGGATGCTACTTCCACAATTTTCTGGGTTTGGGTTAATGAAAGAGCCTGAAACTCTTCTCTCCTGCCCAACATGATTACCAGCACCCTCTCCAACATGATTGTGTACCTCTTCTTCCATGGTAACATCTAGATCTTCTTCCACCTCTTCCTCACCAGCTATACCTCTTGCTTCCCTCCTTAGTCTAAGGAAGGTCCTCTCAGGTTCACTATCAAAAGAGGTTGAAGCTCCTCTTCTTCTACCTGTGATACACATAGCAAAACAAGCAAAAAAAACAAGTAGAGGAATCACTCTTGTTAAGAATTCTGGTTAGAGTGATTGGTGTAATTTGTCAAACAGTTAGTGGATTAGAGTACAAGTATGTAAACAAACAATGAAAAGTAATTGAAATTAGTGAAGATGAAAGTAAACAAACTGAAATGAAACTAAACAACAAAAGAAAAGAAAGATGTTCAATCAAGTTATCCTCTGATTTAATCATTGTCAATGCAAAATCAATCCCCGGCAACGGCGCCATAAACTTGAAAACGGGAAATCTGTATCTCAACAAATTTCCTTCGGCAAGTATACAAAATTTGTCGTCAAGTAAAAACTCACAGTAGAGTGAGGTTGAATCCCACATGGATTGATTGGTTGAGCAACTTTAAATCAGAGGAATGGTCTAGTTGAACTAAATAGAATTGAATTGAGATTTGCAGAAATTTAAATGGCGGGAAAGGTAAATAGCAAGAAATATAAATGACAGAAAGGTAAATAGCTGAATATAAATTGCAGAAAGTAAATTGCAAGAAATTAAATGGGAATGGGGGTGATAAACATCAATGTAAACAACAGAATATAGAGAATGGGAAGATAAGAATGGGGAAGCTCATTGGGTTCAGGAGATGTTGCATTCTCCTTATCAAGTTCATTCTCATCTCTTCCTCAATCCATGCAACTCATTGATCTCTTGGCAATCTTAGGTGATTGAATTCCAATTCTTTGGCAATTCAATCTCTCTAAACTTGAAAAATTTCCCAATTCCTTGATCTAATTGCTCATGGGAAGAGATGAAGTACGATCACTAATTATACCACATGTTTTTCTATATCAAAGCATCGGAAGGATTATATGTCACTATATCTATCTAACCACCGATCTAGTCCAACATGAGAAAGCGTTTCTAGCATGATTTCCTCATTCCTCTTCCAAAGTTTGGAGGAAATCCAAGTATGAACAATTTCTCTTCCGAGACAATTGCTCAATTGGATGAAGATCGAAAGCTTTCAAGCAAATAAAAGAGAATGAATAGAAGAAGAACAATAAGAATTATGATTGATCCATTGAATTACAACAGAGCTCCCTCCCCCAACGAAGTGGTGTTTAGTTGATCCTGGCTCTGGGAATTGAAATTGAAAATGTAAAGTGCATCTTGAAAACAAACTAATTACAAAGAAGAGTAAATTCAGTGTATACAGTCCCGGATCCCCTCTAGGTTCCAATCCCCCTTTTCTAGTTCAAAACTACTCCTATATATACTTCTTCTCTGATTCTCAGTTGAGTCTGTAAGTATCTGGATGTAGGCCCTTGGCCTTAGTTGAAGTAGTTAACAAACTCATTGGGCTTTGCTCAGCTTGCTGGAGGACTTTAAGTTAGGTAGTAGTCACGTTAGTCAGGTCGTTAGTGTGAGTAACGTGATGTGTATTTTCCTTGCTCGAAGACGTTAGTGACACCAACGTGGTCACTAATGTCCCAAAACCCCTTAAATTCACGTTAACGCCACTAAGCCACACCTTTCCCTAAGCCCACGTTAATGCCCGCGTTAGTGGCATTAACGTGGCCACTAACGTAGCCTTTCTTGCCTTTGCTTCACGTTAATGGTGTCAACGCCACCACTAACGTCTCAGAGCTTGCCTTCTTCCACGTTAATGCCCATGTTAGTGGCATTAATGTGGCTACTAACGTAGCTTTCTCTTCCCCTGAGCACCTCTTCGATCACGTTAGTGGTACCAACGTTGCCACTAACGGTCCTTCTCCTTCTCTTACCCACGTTAGTGCCCACGTTAGTGGCACTAACGTGGCCATTAACGTGGCTTATTCTTCCCTGAGCATTCACTTTGATCACATTAGTGGCACTAACGTTGCCACTAACGGTCCTCCTCTTGCTTTGCTCCATGTTAGTGCCCACGTTAGTGGCACAAACCTGGCCACTAACGTGGCTCTTCTTTGCTTCTTCTTACCTGAAATCAATCAAACAATTTGCATTAAAGCCTTGCTCTAATCATAAAATAATGCATCATTCATTACATCATTTGATCTTTGCATTATTCTCATGAAAATGTTTAAAATTCAAAATATTAGATTGAATCAAGACATGAATGGATAACTCATCCAAATGCTTACTTATTACCTAAGAAAATGCATGAAACTAACCTAAAACATACTCCAAATGGCTTGTGAAACTAGCCAAGATGCCCTGGCATCATCCACTTCCATGACTCATTTTCTTTGAGTAGCCCAGTGCTCATAGGGTTCCTCTCAGAAGTGTAGAGATACCGGTTGTTGGCAACTATTTCAATAAGCTCATTCATCTCTTCAAACGTCTTCTTCATGTGCAATAAACCATCTGCAGAGTTTTCTAGTGACATCTTTGCCATCTCAAAGAGGCCATCATAAAAGATCTGTAACCTGGTCCACTCAGAAAATATGTCAGGAGGGCACTTTTTGATCATCAGCTTGTATCTCTCCCAGGCCTCGTAGAGGGATTCTCCATCTTTCTGTCTAAAGGTTTGAACATCCACCCTAAGCTAAGTCGGCTTTTGAGGTGGAAAAATTTGGTCAGAAATCCAGTGACCACCTTGTCCCACGTGTCCAGGCTCTCCTTAGGCTGAGAATCAACCCACTGTTTTGCTCTATCCCTCACAGCAAATCGGAAGAGCATGAGCTTGTAGACCTCTAGATTCACTCCATTCATCTTTACAGTGTTACAGATTTGTAGGAAGTTGGAGATGAATAAATTGGGATCCTCCTGCGGGAGTCCATGAAACTGGCAATTCTACTGCACCAGAATGATCAATTGAGGCTTAAGCTCAAAGGTATTCGCACCAATAGCTGGTACAGATATACTACGCCCATAGAAGTCAGGAGTGGGTGCAATGTATGAGCTAAGCATCCTCGTTCCTTGCTCATTAGCATTCAGATTTTCACCATTAGCGTCCACGGTGGGCTCTTCAACTTCCTTCTCGAAGGTCTCCTTGAGATTCTCTCCGGCTATGTAAGCTCTAGCTTGTTGTAAATGCTGCCTCAAGGTCCTCTTAAGTTCATAATCAAACTCGAGAAGGGGTTCTTTGTCCCTGTTCCTACTCATAAACAAACAAGAAACAAAGAAAAGTGGAGAGTCTCTATGTCAGAATATAGAGAACTCCCAGTGAGATATCCTAAAAAAATAAGAAATAAAAGAAATTAAAGTAAGTAATTAAACTAAAAATTTTGAAAATAGGAATGAGAATGTAACTTAAAATTTTCAAAAATTAAAAAGAAAAAGACACCAAAATTTTCAAAAATTTGAAAAGAGGAAAACACTAAAGGGACACCAGACTTAAAATCAGAAATTGAAGGAAAATAAAGGAAAATAAATAAAATTTAAAAGAAAAAATTTAAAAGAAAAAACTAAACAAACAAAACTAAGAAAAATACCTAATCTAAGCAACTAGATAACTAGTAGTTGTCAATCACAAATAATCTCCGGCAACGGCGCCAAAAGCTTGGTGCAGGAAACAGAGATTACTACAGCTTAACCGGTAAGTGCACCGGGTCATCCAAGTAATACCTCAGATGAGTGAGGGTCGATCCCACGAGGATTATCGGACTAAGCAAACAATAGTTATGAATTTGGACTTATTTAGGCTAATAGAAAAGGGTTTTGAAGGTTGCAAGCGCATAAAGCAATAAACAAGGAAATAAAGAAAGCAAATAAAGGGTTTGGTGTGAAAACAGTATAAGAAAATTGTTAAGGCTTCGGAGATATTTACTTTTTCGGATTAAAAGTTCTTACCAACTATTTTAACAATGCATGATTCATTCCATGACAAACTATAAATGTCTAAACCCTAATCTCTTAGAGATTTAGCCTCCTCTAACCTTCATTAACTGCCACTCTCGTGGTCATTTAACGCCAGTAATGGGCATTAAACACCCCAAAGAGAGTAGCCTTATGCATGCTGAGGCCCTTTGTTGGCGCTAAATGCCAGTTAGGTGTTTAACGCCTAGGGGGGTGCTGCCTGCTTCTTCTGTTTTTACTCCAAACTCTGTCAAATTGCTCCGAATTTCACCTGAAATTATAGAAACAACAAAATAACTCAAAGTAGCATCCAAAGGAGATTTTTGCACTAAAACCAAGTAAAACTAAATAAAATCTAACTAAAAACAACTAGAAGATGCTAAGAAAAAGGGTACAAGATGCTCACATGACGAACTAATTTCTGCCGGTAAAGAATTTTATAAAAATAATCACATTGTAAGTATAGTTTCTAAACCAACAAAGAATCCTTTCGTACAAAAGTTTGGTTGTCACAAGTAACAAAACCCAATAAAATTTATAATCGAAGTATTTAAACCTCGGGTCGTATCTCAAGGAATTGCAGGGAAGTATGATTTATTATTGGTTATGGAAAAAGGTATATTTTTGGGTTTTTGAAATAAGGAACAAGTAATTTAAATGGTGTTCATACCCTAGGTCGAGCTGTCCGACCCGGGATGTTTTACGACAAGTTGACCGACCTCTTTAGGTCATACTATCCGACCTCTTTGAAGGTTGGCCCATGTCCGACCTCTTGGAAGGTTGGCCTATTACCGACCTCTTCTCAAAGAGCTCGGCCAAATCGCCATAAGAAGCCCAAGCAGGCCCAAACAAAGGGACACAGCCCAATCTAAAGGCAGCCAAAGCCTAGAAGGATAAAGGCTGTTCCCCAGAAGATAAGATGACCTCACTTAAAGATAAGATAAGATAAGATAACTATCTTATCTCCAGAAAGGTCACTCCACACTATTATAAATACACTGGAGCACCCAGGTATAACTCATACTCTGATTCTACTAAAAACTTGCTTAATACCCTTACTAACTTAAGCATCGGAGTCCCTTGCAGGTACCACCACCCTCCGGTGACAAAGGATCAGCAGCGCAGCCAGTCCAACAAGTCAGACACGATAGCTCCGGCCGCCACCCACCAGCCGGACACGTCATCTCCGACCAGTACAGAAGATCTCGTCTGAGATCGACCTACAGTTTCAGGTAACCCTCGAAATATTGGCGCCGTTGCCGGGAAACCTGGAAGTCATCCCATTACCATGGTGGACGACCATGACAACGATCACAACTCTGGTTTGGTGGACAGAACGCCAAACAAAGACACGGACGCCACCTCCAAAGACACACCTCAAGACGGGGAAGATAAGCAACCCCCAAACACAGAAATTTTGGAAGCTATCTGTAAGCAACAGAATCGCCTTAAACAGCTGGAATAAGAAGCTGAGAGAAACCTCCGGAGAGAAACTAGGCGACGACAAGAGCTAGAGGACAAGCTCCTAAAGCTCGAGGGTGATCTCAAAGCCAAAACCATTCAACCCAGTCACGATGACGACTTCCACAAAGACAAAGATCCATTCACCAAGGAGATCATGAAAGCTAAAGTCCCAAAGGACTTCAAAGCTCCCGACATGACCCCGTACGACGGCACATCGAATCCAAGCCATCATCCCAGCAATTTCAGAAGCATAATGTATCTCACTGATGCCTCGAACATCATTCGATGCAAAGCCTTCCCGACTACCCTAACGAAGATAGCAATAAAATGGTTCGACAGTTTGCCTCCAAGATCTATCACAAGTTTTGACGACCTTGCTAAAAAAGTTCCTCGCCAGGTTCTCCATCCAGAAGGATAAAACCAAGCACGCCCCGAGCTTACTAGGGATTAAGCAAGGAGATCGGGAAAGTCTTCGCAACTACATGGAAAGATTCAACAAAGCATGTCTGGACATACAAAGTCTTCCAACAGAAGCAGCCATCATGGGACTCATCAATGGCCTCAGAGAAGGACCTTTCAGCCACTTAATATCCAAGAAGTACCCAACATCTCTAAACGATGTCTGATAAAGGGCGAAAAAATATATCAATATGGAGGAGAACTCCCGATTGGGAGATAGCTCAAAAACTGGATTCTCCTAACCCACCACGGGAGAAGGATAAAGAGTCCAAGAAAAAAGAAGATCAACCCGGGAAGCATAGAAAATACCGCAATTACACCCCCTCTTCGGGTGTCTCTTGTGGAGGTTTACCGAGAAATATCCAACATTGAGAAGATCTCACCACCTCGCCCAATCAAAAGCAAAAAGAAAGAAGGGGTCGGATGAGTTGAACGTCCACCTCACACCGAAGAGGTCGGACGAGTTGAAGGTCCACCTCACAACAAAGAGGTCGGACGAGTTGAAGGTCCACCTCACACCAAAGAGGTCGGACGAGTCAAAGGTCCACCTCACAACAAATAGGTCGGACGAGTTGAAGGTCCATCTCACACCAAAGAGGTCGGACGAGTTGAAGGTCCACCTCACACCGAAGAGGTCGGACGAATTGAAGGTCCACCTCACACCGAAGAGGTCGGGCAAGTTGAACGTCCACCTCACACCGAAAAGGTCAGACGAGTTGAAGGTCCACCTCACAACAAAGAGGTCGGACGAGTTGAAGGTCCACCTCACACCAAAGAGGTCGGACGAGTCGAAGGTCCACCTCACAACAAAGAGGTCGGACGAGTTGAAGGTCGACCTCACACCCTTGAGAGACATGTTCATATGATAAATGGAGGATTCGCAGGAGGAGGGATCTCTAAATCATCTCACAAAAGACACCTCAAAGAGGTATATTAAGGAAGGGAGAGAGGTTTGAATAGGACAACGGAGTGCGAACAAGCCTTCCGATATTTCAAAAATTCTTGGGGCAACCACCCATTCTTACCCGACAACGGGAAAGTGAAGAACTCATATTATACCTCGCAGTGAAAAGTTGGGAAATAGCCTCAGCACTAGTAAGAGAAGATGAAAGTGGGCAACAACCCGTCTACTTCATCAGCAAAGCTCTACAAGGGGCTGAACTAAACTATCAAAAGATAGAAAAGTTCACCTACACCTTCATACTCACTTCTCGATGACTCCGCCTATACTTTCAAGCTCACACTATCAGAGTTTGGAACAACCAGCCCGTAAAAGGCATCCTACAGAAAACAAACTTAGCTGGAAGAATCCTACAGTGGACAGTCGAGTTATCACAATTCGATCTTCGATATGAAAGCTCGGACATCCATCAAATCACAGTATCTGGCCGACTTCATTACAGAGTACACCGACACCCCGGGAACTCCTACAAAATGGAATCTCTACGTGGACGACTCTTCAAACAAAACTGGGAGTGGTACAGGTGTAATTATAGAAAGCGATCATGGAAGCCAAATTAAGCTAAATACGAGGCACTACTGAAGGCTGGCTAAGAAGGTAGGAGCCTACTATGTCTAGTGATTCACAAGAAGTCACCTCACAAATAGAAGGGAGCAACCAAACTAAAGATCCCACCATGAAAAAATACCTCGGGTAATTCGGGGGACCCTGGACAATACCAGAGAACAGCTCGGACAATTCGGGGGACCCTGGACAAAAACAGAAAACAGCTCGGACATTTCGGGGGATATGAGGTCTGACACATACCTTGGGAGCAGAATGACCGAGCTGATGCATTTTCAAAACTAGCCAACACCAAACCAGGGGGCAATAACAGAAGCCTCATCCAGGCTACATTACAAGACCACAACAAGTCAATCTCGAAGGCGGTATAAGGGATGTACTCAGGGTCAGCCACAGTAACACACATTAAAACTATGGAATCCAGCCTATCAGACATGCCATCCGGGATCTTAGTAGACATCTCAAAGACATAGGTCAACTATGGGGTTACTACCAAACAACTCAGACAAATAAGGAAACAACTTGGACAATAACAGCAAAACATCAGGTGTCAGATACAGCAGTAAAAGGGAAACCCCAGGACCCACATGAAAGTCCAGGGGCACCCTTTGAAGGCAACAACAGAGCAAAAACCCAAATACAAAGACGAAGCTTTACATCAAAAGCATGCTAACTTCCACATTGCCCCACCAGAGGAGCTCATCAGTGTAACATCACCTTGGCCGTTCGCAAAGTAGGGACTCGACCTCCTCGAACTATTTCCCCAAGGATCGGGACAAGTCAAGTTCCTCATTATAGGGGTGAATTACTTCACAAAATAGATTGAGGCAGAGCCCCTAGCTAATACCACTGCTCAAAGAAGTCGGAAATTCTTGTACAGAAACATTGTTACAAGGTTTGGGGTTCCATACTCCATCACCACTGACAATGGCACTCAATTTACAGACGCAGGCTTCAGAAAATTGGTGGCCGACATGAAAATAAAGCACCAATTCACATCGGTAGAACACTCCCAAGCCAATGGACAAGCAGAATCTGCCAACAAAGTCATACTAGCGGGGTTAAAATGGAGATTACAAGACGCAAAGGGAACTTGGGCTGAAGAGCTCCCACAAGTCCTATGGGCATATCGGACAACTCCACACTCCACCACAAAGGAATCACCTTTCCGATTAGCTTACGGAATGGAAGCAACGATCCTGGTGGAGGTCGAAGAAGGATCACCCAGAGTGATCCACTACAGTGAAGAGGCCAACTCCCAACTTCAAAGGGAAGAACTCGACCTACTTCCAGAAATCTGAGAAAGAGCTCGGATCAAGGAAGAGGCGTTAAAACGTCGAATGGCCTCAAGATACAATCAGAAGGTAGTACAATGAAGCTTTGCCAACAACGACCTCATCCTAAATCCAAAATGATATCGGAACAAGTCGACTGGGAGAGGGGAAGCTAGCAGCTAACTGGAAAGGACCCTACCAAGTCACAGAGGTACTGGGAAAAGGCTACTACAGAGTATCCAACCTCGAGGGGCAAGAGCTACCAAGGTCATGGCATGCCTACAATCTAAAAAGGGCACCAGGACGAGATCCAAAAAGATTGCCCGACCTAGAAAGGTAAGTACTAACATGTACACACTCTTATGTTCATTTTATTATTTAAAGGATTGCAGATTCCCTAAAAATTTTCCTACCAAGACGCCCAATTATGGCAGGTCGACAAGGTAAAAACCAAATTCATTGCCCGATCACGACAAAGTCGGCAAGATGAAAACCAAATTCATCGTTCGATTACAAAGCAACAGGTCGGCAAGGTGAAAACCAACTTCACTGACCGACCACGACGAAAACCAACTTCACCGCCCGACCACGATGAAAACCGAATTCATCGTTTGATTCTGACAAAAGTCAACAAAGTGAAAACCAAAGTCACTGCTCGATCAAGACGCATTAATCTGAAACATTCATCGTCCGATTATAAAGCTACAGATCGGCAGAAAGTGAAAAACAAATTCACTGCACGATCACGATAAAGACCAACAGAGATGAAAACCAAATTCATCTAAAGGTTGACCAAACGAGGATTGAACCCAACTTCTACAAATCGGAAAAGATGAAAACGGAATAATGCAAGAAGTTATCGAAAGTGATCCCGAGAAAGGACCTAACGAGGTCTTGATAAGATGGATTGCTAAATAATAACTTAAAGACTGGCCGACGTTAAGAAGTCGGACCAGTCGACCAAAGTTATAAGTAAACCCTGGAAAGAGGTCTGGCCAACCCTATAAAAGAGAATTACTATAACTTAGAAGGGCACGACACGACGAAGTCGGCCCAAAACCTAAAAGTTATAAAAAGTAATCCCTGAAAGAGACCTGAGTAAGGTCCAAGAAAGAGGATTACTAAAATAACTTAGAAGAGCCCGACATGATGAAGTCGGCGCAGAACATAAAGTTATAAAAGTAATCCCTGAAAGAGACTTGAACAAGATCCAAAAAAGAGGATTACTAAAATAACTTCGAAGGGCCCAATATGATGAAGTCGGCCCAGAACAGAAAGTTATAAAAGTAATCCCTGAAAGAGACCTGAACAAGGTCCAAAAAAAGAGGATTACTAAAATAACTTCGAAGGACCCGACATGATAAAGTCGGCCCAACAAAATCACAAAGTTATAAAAGTAATCCATAAAAGAGACCTGACAAAGGTCCAACTAAAAATGGATTACTAGAAATAACTTAGAAGGGACCGACATGACGAAGTCGGCCCGACAAGCTACAAAAGGTTATAAAGAGTAATCCATAAAAAGAGACCTGGCAAGGTCCAACTAAAAATGGATTACTAGAAATAACTTAGAAGCGACCGACAAGAAGAAGTCGGACCAACGAAAGCTACAGCTTGGACTGACAAAAGAAATTGGACCAACGAAAGCTACAGCTTGGACCGACAAGAGAAGTCGGACCAACGAAAGCTAAAGAAGGATCAACAAAGAGAAGTCGGGCCAACGAAAAGCGTGCACTAAAAGGGACATAGCTCCGCCCAAAAAAGCCACGGCTCCACGACAAGGCTATCAAAATTGTTCAGACTAACTAAAAAGGTTCTACCAGAACATTAAAAAGTTGTCGGACAAGTTAGCCCCAAGGGTCATCTCACCCAAACAGGAGACAGACAAAACAAGATCTGATCAAAAAGAGGTTGGACAGCAAAGTACCAACCCTCTATAAACATCTCATAAAGGCCAAGGAAAGGTCAAAAGACCAAAGCCAGAAGTGCTTCGCTGAAAAGTACGAAGTCTTGAAAAAAGACACTACTTAAAAAGTGAAAAGCACGGCCTCAAAGACGGAGCTAAAAAGTTGTCCAAACAAACTATAAAAAGGTTTTCCATCGGAACACTACCTAAAAAGTTTTTGGATTATGACTAAAAAGCCTGAGCAGTGAAGACAAACAAGTCGGAAGAAGGCTGAAAATACCTCTCAACAAACTGAAAAGGGGCAATACCAAACTCGCACAAGGAGAAACTACTCAAGATCGACCAAAGTCAGGGTGCTTGAGCGCGACTTCCCCAAAGAGATCGAAGCTCTGAAAGCACGATCTCACGGAAAGGTCCGAACTCAAGTAGGCGCAAAGTCGTACAGGTCGACGTCAGCTAAGAAGAGGCGCAAGAACGATCTCAAAAAAGAACAAGCCAAAAGGTTGGGAAACAACTTAAGGCTCAAATGTGCTTAGTTAAAAGGGATACAACTCCGCTCAAAAAAAGGCACAATCTCAAACAGGGCTACGAACGTCATCTGAGACTAAAAAAGGTTCTATATAAAGAACACTAAAAAATCATTAGACAAGTCACTAAAAGCCCAAATATCAAGCTGCAAGGATAACTTCGCCAAGGCAGAGGGTTGTCAACACAAACTTAAAGCAAGGCGTGATCCAAGGGCAGAAAACCCACACTACCACGCAAAAGAGGACGGATTGTGAAGTACCAAACCTCTAGAAAATCTGCAAGGATTTCAAAGCAATGAAGAAACAAGCCAGACGGATGCTTGAGCACGACTTCCCCAAAGAGATCGAAGCTCTGAAAGCACGATCTCACAAAAAGATTCGAACTCAAGCAGGGGCACTGTTCATACCCTGGGTCGAGTAGTCCGACCCGGGATGTTTTACAACAAGTCGACCGACCTCTTCAGGTCAGACTATCCGACCTCTTTGAAGGTTGGCCCATGTCCAACCTCTTGGAAGGTTGGCCTATTACCGATCTCTTCTCAAAGAGCTCGGCCAAATCGCCATAAGAGGCCCAAGCAGGCCCAAACAAAGGGACACAGCCCAATCTAAAGGCAGCCAAAGCCTAGAAGGATAAAGGCAGTTCCCCAGAAGATAAGATGACCTCACTTAAAGATAAGATAAGATAAGATAACTATCTTATCTCCAGAAAGGTCACTCCACACTATTATAAATACACTGGAGCACCCAGGTATAACTCATACTCTGATTCTACTAAAAACCTGCTTAATATCGTTGCTAACTTAAGCATCAGAGTCCCTTGCAGGTACCACCACCCTCCGGTGACAAAGGATCAGTAGCGCAGCCAGTCCAACAAGTCAGACACGACAGCTCCGGCCGCCACCCACCAGCTGGATACATCATCTCCGACCAGTACAGAAGATCTCGTCCGAGATCGACCTACAGTTTCAGGTAACCCTCGGAACAAATGGCAAGAAAAATAAATTAATAATTATAAAGAAAACTCTTGGCATGGTATGAGAACTGGAAATCCCATCCTAGTTATCCTTATCAGGTGTTATGAGAATTTTTATTGCTCCCACTTAGTTAACCCTTACTAAATAAAGGAAAGTCAAGTGGACTAATTAACTTGATTCCTCAAGTCCTAGTCAACTCCTGTGGAAAGACTAGCTTTAGAGGGATCCAAATCAATCAGCATTTTCCAATTCTCAACCAACCGCTGAGTTTGACAACTCAAGTGTCACCAATTACTTAACCAAAGTCAAAAGGGTGAAAAATCTAAATTATTTATATCATAAATAGAAGAAAGCAATTATAAATCTGAAATACCTCGAATTGTATTGAATCAAATTAAACATAAGAATCCATAAGCCAATTTGGCAAAGTAAACAACTAAAGTAATTCAATGAATAAAAGTAGAAGAGAACATAAAGTAAAGGAATATTGAACCTGGAATGAAGAAACAATCCTATAATTAATAGAAATCCTAAATCCTAAGAGAGAGGAGAGAGCCTCTCTCTCTCTAGAAACTACATCTAAACCTAAAATCGTGAATATGAAAGTTGTATGAATTGTTGTGAATGAATTGATTGAATCCCCCACTTTATAGCCTCTAATCTGTGTTTTATAGGCCAAAAACTGGGTCAAAAATAGCCCAAAAATCTCCCCTAGCGATTTTTGGTACGTACAAGTCATTGCAAAGTCACGCGTTAGCGTGGATTGGATTTTTGCCAAGTCACGCGTCCGCGTGATCCACGCGTTAGTGTCGCCTGGCTTCAGATAAGCTATGGCAAATTACATATAGTTGCGAAGCCCAGATGTTAGCTTTCCAACGCAACTGAAACCGCGTCATTTAGACCTTTGTAGCTCAAGTTATGACCGTTTGAGTGCAAAGAGGTCAGGCTGGACAGCTTTAGCAATTTCTTCAACTTCTTGTATTCCTTCCACTTTTGCATGCTTCCTTTCCATCCTCTAAGCCATTCCTGCCCTATAAACCCTAAAATCACTTAACACACATATCAAGGCATCGAATGGTAATAAAGGATAATTAAAATTGATAGTTTAAAGGTCTAGGAAACATGTTTTCAATCATAGCACAAAATCAAGAAGGAAAAATGTAAACTCATGAAAATCATATGAATAAGTGAGTAAAGAATTGATATAAACCACTCAATTGAGCATAAGATAAATCATAAAATAGTGATTTATCAATCTCCCCACACTTAAACATTAGCATGTCCTTATGCTAGGCTCAAGAGAAGCTATAAGAGAGTAAAGAGGAATGGTAAAACTTATGAAATACAACTAAATGCAAAAATACTTCTACCTACTTGGTCAAAAGTAAACAAGTTCTTCAAGAAATAAATCAGACTCCACTAATTTAAATCACACAATAAAGACAAGTAAACTTGTAAGAAGACTGCTCATGAAAGCAGGGAACATAGAATCAAGCATTGAACCCTCCCTGGTAGTGTATATGCACTCTAATTTCTCAAGTGTCTAGGTTAATTCACTCTACTCTTCTCTAGTAATGCTTTCTAAACTTTGTTCTTCATCTAACCAATCAACAAAAATTTAATGTACCAATGCAAACATCATGAGGTCTTTTCAGGGTTGTAATGGGGCTAAGGTAAGGAGAGGATATATGTATGGCCAAGTGAGCTATAATATGAATCTTTAATTAACCTAAGCTCTTCACATATACACACACTTTATGTACTTCTAAAATCATGCCTAGCTACCCAAAATTCCCATTTTTGCATCCCATACTCATGCATCAACCTTTCTTTTAATTTTTATCACATGTGCATTGATTTTTCATTAACTTAACATTGGGGTAATTTTGTCCCCTTATTTAATTACTTATTTATTCATTTATGCTTGAAATATATATTTTTATTTTTGTTTATTTATTTTATATATATATAAAAGCAAACCATAACATATCAATGCACATGGATATTTGATTTTTCTGGTTTCACATGAGTAGGTACACAAATTCCCAATATTTTATCATTTAAACACTGTACACTTTTATTAACCCAAGTACCCACAGTTTCCCCACACTTAGTTAACACACTATCTTAAGCTAACCAAAGACTCAATTGGGGTTTTTAATTTGTTTTTCTGCTTAAGGCTAGTGATGTGATAAAATATAGAACAAGGGGGATAAAAAGGCTCAAGGTGGCTAACAAGGGTGACATAAAAGGGTAGGTTATCTGGGATAAGTGAGCAAAAATAAGTAATGACCTCAATCATATGCAAGCATGTAAATACACTAAATAGTGGACATATAGAATGGAACAAAATAAAGATCACAATTATAGAGAAGTAAACACACAAGAATTAAAATATTATGGTTAAATAGTGTAACCATGTAATTAAGCTCAAATCTCACAGGTTGTGTGTTCTAGCTTTAAACTATGTTCCAATTTACAATCTTTAAACAATTTTAACACAAAAATTTTAATTTAAATTAGTGAAATACTATAAATTCTTGAAAAGAAACTCATTACTTTAACCAAGCAGTGGTAAAATATGCACAAAATCAAGAAAATATGTAATCAAACATGTAAATGCAACAATGAACTAATAAAGAAAATAAGACATTAGTGTTGGGAAGAAAATAACTAACCCATGGAGATCGGTATCGACCTCCCCACACTTAAAGATTGTACCGTCCTCGGTGCATGCAGAGATGTACAAGTGGACGGGTGGCTCCGCAGCTAGTGCTATTTTTGTTCCTTTCTTTGCTGGTGGTTTAGGAGTAGCTTTCTTTTTACCCTTCTTCGTGGCCATCCTGAAAAGGGAAAAAGAAAGTAACTTCTAAAGCTAAGGGTTAGAGCAAGGAAGGGGATGGTACAAGTGATAATCAATGCACGGTAAAGAAGGATGTCGTTAACACATGGTCGCGACTACATGTGAGAAGTTCATCAATGGAAATATAGCAAGTGCATGTGATGGCAAGTAGATGCAAGATGTTTATTGGCATGCTGGCAAAGGCATGCGTAGCATAGATCAAGCATTAAATGCCCAATTTGATTACCAACTCTTTCAAACTAACAACCTGTTTGTATTGACAATTATTTTTAATGAATTATATATAAAAAGGGGTTTTGTGAAAAACAGGCATTAGAGTAGAAGAATAAAATAATTAAATATGCACAATGCCATACGGGCTTTTTCACAAACACTTAGCATGCATGGTAAATATGTTATGGAAAGTATTGAATTTGAACATGCAAATAACCCTAAAATAATTAATAATTGTCAAACAACTTCTAAACAATCCACAAGCAATTATAGAAGAAAATAGTCACCCAATTAAATTTCTAACACCAATTAAAATAATGTAAAAAGAAAAAGAAAGAAAAAAATATATATATAATGAAAGGAAAAAGAAAAAGAAGAAGAAAACATAAATAAAAATAATGATGGAAATGTAAGAAGGGAAGAAGGAAAGAAAAGAACCTTGATGATGATGATAAAGGAAGAAGGGAGAAAATAAAAAGTGAGAAAGAGTAAAGAAGAATAAAGGAAGAAGAAAGAAATAAGAAGGGAGAAGAAAAATTAGGATTTGGAGAGAAAAGATAAGATATCTGGCGCTGATTTGGATAGGCTGTGCGACGCATGCGACGCGGACGCGTGGAGCACGCGTTCGCATGGTTGGCATTATTTTCAGATGATGCGGACGCGTCAGGGATGCGGACGCGTGACCTGATTTGTGCTATTGGCGCGAGTGCAGCCTCGCGCACGCACAACTTTCTGTTTCGTACGCATATTGCCAAAATTTAGGGTGACGCGCACGCGTGAGTGGCCTCTTTTTGAAAAATGGCGCGGACGCGTAGGTCACGCGTTCGCGTGATAGAGCTTGTGCTTCCAGCATCATTCCAGCCCCACTTCATCATAACTCTCTACCATATACCTCTTTACATCGATTTTGCAGGGTCACGCGTGCGCATGGGTGACGCGCACGCGTGGGAGGCAAATTTTTCATATGACGCGGACGCATCAGGGATGCGTTCGCGTGGGCATGCTTGTGCCTAAGGCACGCCTCCAGCCATGCTCCCGCGTGACTCTGTGCCACTTTTCTTCTTGGTTTGAAAGCACGTATGACGCGGACACGTCAGCGACGCTTGCGCGTCGCGTGCATTTTTTTTATATAGAATGCAAAATGCAGAATGCAAATGCTGATGCAGGCACTATGAATGAACACTAAGAAAAAAATAAAATAAAATAGAACCAAAAATAAAACAAAATAAAATAAAACTAAGACTAAAAAAGAACGATCATACCATGGTAGGTGTCTCCCACCTAGCACTTTTAGTTAAAGTCCTTAAGTTGGACATTTGATGAGCTCCCTGTTATGGTGGCTTGTGCTTGAACTCATCCAGGAATCCCCACCAATGTTTGCAATTCCAATATCCTCTGGGATCCCACACTAATTGCATGAATCCTTCAAGCAAGTTAAAGCAAGTGACAAGGCCCCAAGAGTGTTGATTGCCAGAATAAATTCCGGTGTCCCAAACCTTGCTTTTGCACCCGTCTTCTTGTTGATTATCATTTTTCCAGTTGGGTGGTGAACAGTCAAAATTCTTACCAAGACATCCAAACAATTTCCTAAACCCATACAATTTAGTATTCTTCCAACCATGATAATTCAGCCGTGAGCTTCCTACCACAATGAACCTAGGATTGTGTTGCCAACCACTAACCATCTCCCTCTTACTCTTATAGCCACAAAGAGCTCTAAGTTGACCATCTGTCTCAAGCAAAGCATATTCAAATGGGCTAATTAAGCTTAGAGATGAGAGATTTACCCACTTGAATAAAGGGATGGATGGTGATGGCTTTAGGGGAGAGGTTTCCAACAACCTTGGCAAGGTGATTTCCAGCTCCATTCCCTTGAGCTCTTCTTTAACAACTTCCACCTCTTTGCAAGCTTCTTCCATATCAACCTCTTCCTCTTGGTAGCTTTCTTCCAATTCGATCTCTTCTTCATTGTTCACCAAGGACATGGGAGGTTGTGCTTCTTCTTCTTTAATCTCCATGTCAAGTCCAATGGAAGAGAATTCAAATGTAGATAAGAATTCATCAATGATTGAATCCATCTCTTGATCATCCCCTTCAAAGTCTTCAACCATGATATGCCTTGGAGGTTGTACACCCTCTTCAACATCAAATTCAAACATCTTGGAAGGAGGTTCTTGATGCACGGAAAACTTGTCTCTCAACAAATCTCCCTTCGGCAAGTGTACCGAAGTTGTCATCAAGTAAAAACTCACAATAGAGTGAGGTCGAATCCCACAGGGATTGATTGATCAAGCAACTTTAATTAGAAGAATGTTCTAGTTGAGCGAATCCAGAATTTGGGTTGAGAGTTGCAGAAAATAAAATAGCGGGAATGTAAATAACAGAAAAGTAAATGCTAGAATTAAAGGACTGGAAGCAAATGACTGAAAATAAATTGCAGAATTGTAAATGGGAATGGGGGATTTGCTCATAAAAGTAAATGGCAGAAATTAAAGAGAATGGGTAAGATCAGAGATGGGGAGTTCATTGGGCTTAGGAGATGTTGCAATTCTCCGGATCAAGTTCATTTTCATCTCTTCCTCAATCAATGCACTCATTGATCTCCTTGGCAATCTTAAGTGATTGAATTACAATTTCTTGCAATTCAATCTCTCAAATCTTGATCAATAGCCAATTCCTTGGTCAATTGCTCATGAGAAGAGATGAAGTATGGTCACTGATTATACCACATGCATTTCCCAAACCAAGTATTGAGAGGGTTATAGTCACATACCCATCCAAACCCAATTTGGTCCAGCATGAGAAAGCATTTCTAGCTTGATCTCTTCATTCCTCTTCCAAGGTTCAAAAGAGATCCAAGTTTGAATAGCTTCTCTTCCAAGATAACTACTCAATTGGATGAAGATCGAAAGCTTTCAAGTAAAATCAAGAGGAAAGATAGAAGAAAAATAATGAAGATTAGTATTGATCCATCAAATTACAACAGAGCTCCCTAACCCAATGAAATGGGTTTAGTTGTTCATAGCTCTTGAAAATGAAAACAAAGATGGAGAATACATCATAAAACTAGAAATTGCAAAGAAAGTAAAATACAGAGAGTAGTTCCCTTTTTCCCAGCCTCCAGAACTTCTTTACAATTCAAAGCTACTCCTATATATACTACTCTTCTCAGCTTCTAGTTTACTCTTCAAGTCTTGGGCCTTTGGATCTTGAGTTTGAAGCAGTTCCTTTCTTTATTTGGGCTTGGCTTTACTTGTAGAGAGAAAGTGCGAAGTGGGCAGAGACTTAAGCTCAGGGCGTTAGGGGTGTTAATATTTAGTGAGAATATAAGTTCGAGACGTTAGTGACACTTAACATTGTCACTAACGTTCCAATGCACCCCTTTGCCTTACGTTAAAACCCACGTTAACTAGGTTAACGTGGCTTTTAACGTTGCCTTGTTAATCCTTCGAGAACGTTAGTGACACTCAACATTGTCACTAACGTTCCAGTGTGCCCCTTCTTGTTTCACGTTAAAGCCCACGTTAACTAGGTTAACGTGGCTTCTAACGTGGTCCTTGCCAACCTTCGAGAACGTTAGTGACACTCAACATTGTCACTAACGTTCCAATGTGCCCCTAGGTCTCACGTTAGAGTCCACGTTAACTAGGTTAACGTGGCCTCTAACGTGGCCATCTTTAGCCATCCCAACGTTAGTGACAATGTTGAGTGTCACTAACGTTGGCTCATCCTTCATTCCTCATCGTTAGCTTCCACGTTAACCAAGTTAACGTGGAGGTTAACGTGACTCTTGGGGGTTGTGTGGTTGCTTCAACGTTAGTGACAATGTTGAGTGTCACTAACGTTGTCGACAACCCTTCATCCTTTACGTTAGCTCCCACGTTAACCAAGTTAACGTGGGAGTTAACGTGGTACTTTGCACCATAGGCCAACGTTAGTGACAATGTTGAGTGTCACTAACGTTGGCTTCTCTCCCCCCTTTAACGTTAGAGGCCACGTTAACTAGGTTAACGTGGCTTCTAACGTGGCCACTTATGAGTAATTGCCAACGTTAGTGACAATGTTGAGTGTCACTAACGTTGGCTCAACTTCTTTTTTCCACGTTAGAGTTCATGTTAACTTGGTTAACGTGACTCTCTAACGTGGGCATTGATGGCTTTTTGAGAGTGTTATTGGCAATCACTTTTCTCATTAATCTTGCAAGTTACCTCCCCTTTTCTTGCTTCCTTTTGGTCCTGAAATCAAGCAACAAAGTGCATCAAAGCTCTAGTCCAAGTCATGAGTAATGCAACATAATATTTGTCACTAAGCTTATGCAAAATCCTCATGAAATTATGTAAAATGCACAATGTATGCTTGAGTCAATGCATAAGTGAATATTTACCCAAAACTAGCTTATTTCCTAAAGAAATGCATGAAACTATCCTAAAAATAGTAAAGAAAAGGTCAGTGAAACTGGCCAAAATGCCCTGGCATCACAACACCAAACTTAAAGCTTGCTTGTCCCTAAGCAAGTACTGGAATAAGAGAATGATGAATGGAATATCCAGAGGAATGAGTCATCCTTGTGGAAGTCATATTACTGATTTTATGGTGGTTTCATGCATAGCAACTTAGGTTCATTCCATTACTGGCTTTCAGACCTTTATTCTGTCCTAAAACACCCACTTTGTTCATATCCCATGAGACTTTTATTCATTGATCCTTTTATTGTTATTACAAGGGTTGTTTGTGTTATTTAGGCTAAGTGCTCTGTAAGGGGGCAACTCTTTAAGATAAGCTTTCAGCCAACACTCCCGAACCAGTTGATTCAAGGTGCTAGGTGTTGAGACACCCCTAAGGACTTACTCCCTCAAGCCTATCCCCCATACATACACACTACAGGCATTTAGTTTATTTATTTTCTTTTCTTGAGACCTTGGTGTCCAGCACCTCTTTGGGTTACTAAGTGTTCTGTAGTGAAGGTTACTCTTGATAGTGGACTTTCAGCTGATAATCCCGAGTTAGTTAACCCAAGTTACCAAGTGATAAGGCACCCCTAAGAGCTTATTCATCCAAGTAGATCCCTCACACAGGAGCACCACAGACACTTGCCTCAAGCTTAAAACCATTGATGCCTAGCCTTATTGCTTACTCTTTTTCTTTTGTTTTTCACTTCCATTGTTCTTTCCCTTTTCTCTTCTTTGGATCTTGTTATTAACTTACTCTCATGAGTGTATCCAAAGTAAAGTATTCAGGATAGATAGTTGTCCTCCTAGCCTTGTGGTTGAACCAACTTAGCTAACTTATGACTACCCCAAAGATTCATGAATGCACTTCCACAATATAAACTCCACTCTGGTCTTTTACAAACATAATCATTCTCTTTTTATTTGATTTAAAAGGGACAAGTTTACAAGTAGGTTAAGTGATGGTGCAGTGACATTTAAACCAGAAATCATGGACCTATTCAGAAGGAAAACTTAAAAGACAGAATTTTAAAAAGTTTAAACATAACATGGAAGCAGGTTCTATTTCATACAAGATCTTCCTTATTTAAAGCATATAAAACAATGGACTAAAAAGAACTCCACCACCTTTCATTCATGTGGATGCCCCTGCTCCCCTCCTTGCTTGTCCTCATTGTGTCTCTCTTGAATGCTTGTGCTTCCACTTCCTTTGCCTTTTCCAAGCAGCTTCTTCCAGAAACCACCATCTTCCATCTTCTTCTTGAGTGTCTCCTTTTGCTGTTTCACCTTCCTCTCTTCTTGTTCTACAAAATCTTTTTGGACCTCATCATATGTAGGGATGGCATAGTGTAGCTGATGCATATTACTGGTCATGTAGTTCAACTTGGCTTGAGTATTTACATAGAACTCCTCCCTATGTAGTTGCCTTCCTTCATTGAGTACACTGAACTCATTGAAAGTTTTCATTTGGGCTATCTGCCGCTGGTTGAGTTCTTGCAAGTGCTTCTTTTGAAGTTCTTGCCTCTCATTCACTTGGTTGATGGCTTGAGTGAGCCGGGAGTAGTGTTCCTGCTGCTGCTCCATTTGTTGTTTTTGCCATGCTTCCTGTTGGTTCAGCCAGTTGGTTTGAAGGTTCAGTATTTGCTCTTGTCCTTCCATATGTCTCTGTCCCAACTCTTCAATGGCTCTTAGAAGGTGAGTCATATTCAAGTTGGCTGGGTCATGATGCTCTTCTTGTTGATAATCTTCTTGATGATATTCCTCTTGATGAGCTTCTTCCTGGGCCCTTTGCCTTCCTATATGTGGCCTTCTTAGTTGCTGAGCCGGTGTGGTATAGACCATTCGCTCGAGTGTGACTGGCCTCCCTGGGTTCACCCAGTCTGGGCTGCTGTCCTCAAATATTACCTTGGCCTTGTTGCACAAGCGGATAATGGTGCTGGGGTACCAAAGTCTGGCACCTGAGTCAGCTTTCTCAGCTGACTCTTGAATCCCTTCGGCAATGAGCTCATGCACTTTGATTTCCCCACCTTGCACTAAGCATTGTACCATAGTGGCTCGATTGATGTTAACCTCTGAATTATTAGCAGCTGGTAGGATGGACCTCCTTACAAGCTCAAACCACCCTTTGGCTTCAGGGTGAAGGTCTCCCCTTTTTATGAATTTTGGTCTCCCATCTGAATACCTCTCCCAGTCAGCGGCTATGACACAGATATCTGATGCTATTTCTGAGAGCTCATCCTTATCGGGGCTTTTACTTATCCTTGCCTGATAACTCTCCTCATCAAAATGAGGTGATTTCAAGTGAAGAGCTCTTGTTATGGCACTTGGGCTGAAGTCCACCTCCCTTCCTCTCACATAGCTTTTGAAGGTTGGGGCTTTGGTCTTATCCTCTCTAACTGCATTTGCATAGAATTCTTTGATGAGATTTCCATTGATCTTTCCCTCTGGACTGGTGAGCAATTGCCACCCCCTCTGTTCGATTTTTCTCCAAATTTGTGGTGATTCATTGGCATTGATTTGGAAGATTAATTCTGGCAATATCCTTCTGGCACTTATCCGCTCAAATTCATGCTCATGAAAGGCAGTCTTGAATCTCTTGTCATCAAAAGGAGCACTCTCCATAGGCCCCTTCCTCTTTTGCCTCTTTGAGCTTGATGATGCCATGACTTGAATTATTGTTTAAGGGGGTTTGGGGCTTCGGATAGATGAAGAGTGGGTTGGTTAAAGCAATTTGTGATGAAGAGTTTAGTGTGCCAATAGAAGTGTGGAGAGTGGGGATTTGGATGTGAGGAGTGAGCATGCACTAAGGTTCACTTATATAAGAAAATCATGAGTGAGTGAAGGGTGTGGATTGCATGAATGTTTACTAGATGGACGGATGGGGTTGTATATGAAGGAAAGACAAGGATCATCACTTTAATGAGAGTGATTGGTTCGGTCTTCAAGGGTTTTCTTTCTCCAATGTTGCATGGCAGCGTTTTCCCATGCGTTTCCTCTTGAGACATGTGTGTAGTGCTCTTCATTAAGTGGCGAAATCTCCCCCATTTAATTGTCCAATCAATCCCTTTTTATGCTCCTTTTCCTTTCCTATAAAGATTTGAAATAAGGAAATTAATATCATAAAAAAAAATCTACGGCTAGAATAAAAATGAAAGAAAGGATTTGATTGTTTGTTTATGAATTCCAACTAACTAACTAACTATTGGTGGGTCCTTATATGCATTTTGGTGGCACCATGAGGTGACACCAAACTTAGTTTGGATCATTGTGATGAAAGTTTTGTGTTCAAAGCTCCCAAGACTAGCATGCAACTTGGTTTGCTTTGAACACCAAACTTGTTCCTCACTATATTCTGCATAAGAAGATTTTCACCAATTGTTTGTTAAGTTTGGATTGAAGCTCATAAAGATTGACTTATTCATTATCATCTGAAAGCATATAAAACATGGGTTGCCTCCCATGAACCGCTTCTTTAGCGTCACTAGCTTGACGTTTTTCCTTCATCATGGTGGTTGGTAGTGCTTAAAGTCCTCCCCTCTTGCTGTAGATTTGTATCCATTGGTTGGATCAATAATCTCCACATGTTTCAGGGAAAGAACTCTGTTGATAGTGAAGACCTTGGGTAATTGAGATGGCACAGTAGGGAGATTAGGAGGAATATCTGGGAAGTAGGCTGAGACAACTCTATCCCCTGGAGAGAAGTCTTCCGTAGGGATCTTCTTGTTCTTCCACCCTCTTGGTACCTTCTTCTTTGTTTCTTTTGAGGTTGCCTTCCCCTTGGTGACCTCTTTTTCTAAAGGAGCTGTGGTGTTGTCTTCACCTGCCTCTAGAGGTTTAAGTTCCTCCAACTTTTCCTTGAGCTGTGGCAATTGCTGTTTTCCTTGTTTGTCAGTTAAGGGGATCTCAGAATGAACTGGCGGTGCTTCAGTGCTTGTTTCCTCCTTCAGTGTCTCATTATCATTTGTGCTTAGTTCCTTGTCCTCTTGATCTGTTTCTTGTGAGAGTTTGAAAACATTGAAGCTGAGTCGTTCATCATGGATTCTCAATATTAGCTCCCCTTTCTCTACATCAATAAGTGCTCTGGCCGTAGCTAGGAATGGTCTTCCCAATATGATTGGATGAGTGTGACTCTCTTTCATGTCCAGAACGACAAAGTCTGTTGGGAGAAAGTACTTCCCAACCTTTAGCAACACATTTTCCACCACTCATATTGCTTGCTTTTGAGTTTTGTCAGCCAGTCTGATAATGACATCTGTGGGCATTATCTCATTGATCTGCAGCCTCTTCACCAGGGATAAGGGCAGTAAGTTGATGCTGGCCCCTAAATCACATAGTGCTCTGTCGAACATGTTTTCACCTATGGCACAAGGGATATGAAAACTTCCTGGGTCTCTTCTTTTTGTAGGCAACTCAGGTTGAATAAGGGCACTACATTCCTTGTTCATCACCATAGTCTGCCCTCCCTTGAGTGAACTTTTCCTGGGAAGAAGTTCCTTCATATACTTGATGAATGCAGGCATTTGTTGAATTGCCTTGATGAATGGTGTGTTCACATGCAGAGATGCAAACAAGTCTAGGAACCTTGAGTATATTCTTTTTCCCACAGCACCATTGAGCAGTTGAGGGAATGGTGCATAGAGCTTCAGCAGCTCTTGTTGTGAGATTTCTGGTTCTTTATGATCTCTATCCTCCTCCTTTGTTGAGTTGTCTTCAGGTTGTTTGCACACTTTGCTTTTCTTGTCTTCAATCTCTTGATCACTTGTAGTGACCATTTTGCAATCTTCCCATCTTACTTTCTTTGCTTCTCCCTTGGGGTTTTTCTCCGTGTCACTTGGGAAGCTATCAGTAGGTTTGGGAATCTTCTCAGCTAAATATCTCACCTGGAATTCCAGCTTCCTAATGGTCTCTCCCTGGTTCTTAATATTGGCTCGCACCTCCTCTTTGAACACCTTATTTTCTTGAATCTCTTGGCATATTCCTTTAAGTAAGGCTTCAATCTTAGAGAGCTTGTCATCAATTGATGAGTGATTCGGGGCAGACGTGCTGTTTTGGTTTTGATAAGTATGTGGAGAAATGTTGTTGTGGGGGTGTTGAGATGTCCTCTGGTTGAATTGCTGGTGAGCTGCATTGTTGTTGGAGTTGTAACGTCTCTGGTCTTGGTTTTGATCTTGCTCACTTCCCCACCCAAAGTTCGGGTGATTTCTCCATCCAGGATTGTAAGTCTTGGAGTATGGATCATAGTTTTTCCTTGGTGAATTCCCAATGTAGTTGACTTGCTCCTGACTCCCCTCTGCTTCTTCGTTTACTCCTTCTTGTGTTGTTGATAAAGTGGAGATTGCTGCTACTTGGTTCCTCTCCATCTTCTTGGTGAGGTCAGCCAGCTGCTGGGTAATGAGCTTGTTTTGGGCCAGTAGAGCATCTACATTGTTTAGCTCCATCACTCCTCTTGTGTTCCCTCTTTCGGAAGCATAGAAGTAGTCGGTCTCTGCTACTGTTTCAATAACATCTATGGCTTCCTCAATGGTCTTTTTCTTGTTCAAGGATCCTCCAGATGAATGGTCTACGGCCTTCTTTGACTCATAAGAGAGCCCTTCATAAAAGATGTGCAGCTGCACCTATTCATTGAACATGTCAGGTGGACACCTCCTTGTTAAGTCCTTGAACCTCTCCCATGCTTCATATAGAGTCTCACCATCTTGTTGCCTGAAAGTTTGAACCTCAGCTCTTAGCCTATTGATTCATTGAGGAGGGTAAAAT
The DNA here is from genome assembly GCF_003086295.3 of Arachis hypogaea. NCBI lineage: Eukaryota > Viridiplantae > Streptophyta > Magnoliopsida > Fabales > Fabaceae > Arachis > Arachis hypogaea. The sequence continues at coordinate 101,857,839 of NC_092052.1, read as the reverse complement.
CTTGCTAGGAATTTGTTCACCACATCCTCCCAAGTTGTCAAGCTCTCCCTTGGGAAGGATTCCAGCCACTTGGCTGCCTTGTCTCTGAGTGAGAAGGGAAATAAGAGCAGTCTATAGGCGTCAGGATGAACACCATTAGATTTCACTGTGTCACATATTCTCAGGAAGGTGGTCAAATGTTGATTGGGGTCTTCTTGAACACCTCCTCCAAACGAACAGTTGTTCTGAACAAGGGTGATGAGCTGTGATTTAAGTTCAAAGTTGTTGGCATAGATTGTTGGCTTTTGGATGCTACTTCCACAATTGCCTGGGTTTGGATTGATGTAAGAGCCCAAAACTCTTCTATCCTCCCCAGCATGATTTGCTCCACCTCCTCTGCCATGGTTGTGAGTCTCTTCTTCATGATGATTTTCCATGTTTTCTTCCATGTTTGGTTCAAAGTATTCCTCAAACTGTTCCTCCTCTTCTTCAGCACCAACTACTCGTTTTTCTTTTGCCTCCCTCCTTAGTCTAAGGAAGGTTCTCTCCAGTTCAGAATCAAAGGAAGTTGAAGCCCCGCTTCTTCTCCCTGTCATACAACCAACAAGTACAAGCAGAGAAAATAGGTGCAGACAGTATTTGTGTCAAAATTGCTGTTAGTTGTGGGTGATGCAATATATCAAACAGTTAGTGGGTTAGCAAACAGAATTGAAAATAACAAAGAAAAACAAAAGAGTAGAGGGAGAAGGGAAGAAGTTTAACTAAAACAAAAAGTAAATCACTCAAACAGAAAATGAAATTCATAAAATAAAATGCTTAATCTAGTGATCTTTCAATCTAATCATTGTTGATGCACAATCAATCTCCGGCAACGGCACCATAAACTTGATGCACGGAAAACTTGTCTCCTAACAAATCTCCCTTGGGCAAGTGTACCGAAGTTGTCGTCAAGTAAAAACTCATAATAGAGTGAGGTCGAATCCCACAGGGATTGATTGATCAAGCAACTTTAATTAGAAGAATGTTCTAGTTGAGCGAATCCAGAATTTGGGTTGAGAGTTGCAGAAAATAAAATGGCGGGAATGTAAATAACAGAAAAGTAAATGCTAGAATTAAAAGACTGGATGCAAATGACTGAAAATAAATTGCAGAATTGTAAATGGGAATGGGGGATTTGCTCATAAAAGTAAATGGCAGAAATTAAAGAGAATGGGTAAGATCAGAGATGGGGAGTTCATTGGGCTTAGGAGATGTTGCAATTCTCCGGATCAAGTTCATTTTCATCTCTTCCTCAATCAATGCACTCATTGATCTCCTTGGCAATCTTAAGTGATTGAATTACAAGTTCTTGCAATTCAATCTCTCAAATCTTGATCAATAGCCAATTCCTTGGTCAATTGCTCATGAGAAGAGATGAAGTATGGTCACTAATTATACCACGTGCATTTCCCAAACCAAGTATTGAGAGGGTTATAGTCACATACCCATCCAAACCCAATTTGGTCCAGCATGAAAAAGCATTTCTAGCTTGATCTCTTCATTCCTCTTCCAAGGTTCAAAAGAGATCCAAGTTTGAATAGCTTCTCTTCCAAGATAACTACTCAATTGGATGAAGATCGAAAGCTTTCAAGTAAAATCAAGAGGAAAGATAGAAGAAAAATAATGAAGATTAGTATTGATCCATCAAATTACAACAGAGCTCCCTAACCCAATGAAATGAGTTTAGTTGTTCATAGATCTTGAAAATGAAAACAAAGATAGAGAATACATCATAAAACTAGAAATTGCAAAGAAAGTAAAATACAGAGAGTAGTTCCCTTTTTCCCAGCCTCCAGAACTTCTTTACAATTCAAAGCTACTCCTATATATACTACTCTTCTCAGCTTCTAGTTTACTCTTCAAGTCTTGGGCCTTTGGATCTTGAGTTTGAAGCAGTTCCTTTCTTTATTTGGGCTTGGCTTTACTTGCAGAGAGAAAGTGCGAAGTGGGCAGAGACTTAAGCTCAGGGCGTTAGGGGTGTTAATATTTAGTGAGAATATAAGTTCGAGAACGTTAGTGACACTTAACATTGTCACTAACGTTCCAATGCACCCCTTTGCCTTACGTTAAAACCCACGTTAACTAGGTTAACGTGGCTTTTAACGTTGCCTTGTTAATCCTTCGAGAACGTTAGTGACACTCAACATTGTCACTAACGTTCCAGTGTGCCCCTTCTTGTTTCACGTTAAAGCCCATGTTAACTAGGTTAACATGGCTTCTAACGTGGTCCTTGCCAACCTTCGAGAACGTTAGTGACACTCAACATTGTCACTAACGTTCCAATGTGCCCCTGGGTCTCACGTTAGAGTCCACGTTAACTAGGTTAACGTGGCCTCTAACGTGGCCATCTTTAGCCATCCCAACGTTAGTGATAATGTTGAGTGTCACTAACGTTGGCTCATCCTTCATTCCTCATCGTTAGCTTCCACATTAACCAAGTTAACGTGGAGGTTAACGTGACTCTTGGGGGTTGTGTGGTTGCTTCAACGTTAGTGACAATGTTGAGTGTCACTAACGTTATCGACAACCCTTCATCCTTTACGTTAGCTCCCACGTTAACCAAGTTAACGTGGGAGTTAACGTGGTACTTTGCACCATAGGCCAACGTTAGTGACAATGTTGAGTGTCACTAACGTTGGCTTCTCTTCCCCCCCCCCCCCCTTTAACGTTAGAGGCCACGTTAACTAGGTTAACGTGGCTTCTAACGTGGCCACTTATGAGTAATTGCCAACGTTAGTGACAATGTTGAGTGTCACTAACGTTGGCTCAACTTCTTTTCTCCACGTTAGAGTTCACGTTAACTTGGTTAACGTGACTCTCTAACGTGGGCATTGATGGCTTTTTGAGAGTGTTATTGGCAATCACTTTTCTCATTAATCTTGCAAGTTACCTCCCCTTTTCTTGCTTCCTTTTGGTCCTGAAATCAAGCAACAAAGTGCATCAAAGCTCTAGTCCAAGTCATGAGTAATGCAACATAATATTTGTCACTAAACTTATGCAAAATCCTCATGAAATTATGTAAAATGCACAATGTATGCTTGAGTCAATGCATAAGTGAATATTTATCCAAAACTAGCTTATTTCCTAAAGAAATGCATGAAACTATCCTAAAAACAGTAAAGAAAAGGTCAGTGAAACTGGCCAAAATGCCCTGGCATCAGTTCTATGACTGGACTTTCCCATGGACATTCCGCATCTCCTAAGTCTTCAACCAATTCTTCTTCTTCGATAATTCCGGCTTCCTCCACTTGTTCCGATACAAAGTCATACTCCTTACTGTCCACCGGATTTTCTAGTGTCTCCTTCATGATACGTTCTTCATTAGATTCTCCATATAAAGCCATGGGGGTTCCTTGAATGTCCGAACATCGGGAAGCTAATTGATTTATCGCTTGTTCTACTTGATGAAGGGTTGCATGAAATTGATCTACTATTTCCTTGAGGCGAGCCTGTAATTCTTGGGTCGATGAATATGGATATGGTGCATATGGAAGTGGTGGTTCTTGGGGGTAATTGGATTGGAATTGGGGTGGGTAAGGGTTAGGGTCATATGGTGGTGAATGGTTGTAGGTGGCTTGTGAGTATGGTGGTTCAAAGCTATGTTGAGGAGGTGGTTCATTGGCATATGATGGAGTTGCTGGTAACTACAAAGGGGTCCACCATATCTATCATCTTGGTACGCACCTCGGAATGGCTCTTGACCATAGTAGTTTGGTGGAGGTGGTTTGTCACGAAAGGGTCCACCATAACTATTGTCTTGGTATGCATCATAGAATGGTTGTTGGTTATAGCGCATTGGAGGAGATTGTTGCCAAGAGGGTTGATCAAATCCTTGTGGCTCCTCCCATCTTTGATTCTTCCAACCTTGATGCCTATTTTCATTATAGTTTTCATTCCTTACAACAACATTGGAACCAAACTTGAAACCAGAGGGGTGAGAATTCATAGTAGCTAAAGAAAATAAAAATTAATAAAAATTAATGAAAATAAACTCCTAAAACTAGAAACACTGAAAAAGCAAATATTTACAATAACCAATAATAAGGCACACGTTTGCAATTCCCCGGCAACGGCGCCATTTTTGACGAATTGATTTCTGCCGGTAAAGAATTTTATAAAAATAATCACATTGTAAATATAGTTTCTAAACTAGCAAAGAATCCTTTTGTACAAAAGTTTGGTTGTCACAAGTAACAAAACCCAATAAAATTTATAACCGAAGTATTTAAACCTCGGGTCGTATCTCAAGGAATTGCAGGGAAGTATGATTTATTATTGCTTATGGAAAAAGTTATATTTTTGGGTTTTTGAAATAAGGAACAAGTAATTTAAATAGGAAGAAAAATAAATTAATAATTATAAAGAAAACTCTTGGCAAGGTATGAGAACTGGAAATCCCATCCTAGTTATCCTTATCAGGTGTTATGAGAATTGTTATTGCTCCCACTTAGTTAACCCTTACAAAATAAAGGAAAGTCAAGTGGACTGATTAACTTGATTCCTCAAGTCCTAGTCAACTCCTGTGGAAAGACTAGCTTTAGAGGGATCCAAATCAATCAGCAGTTTCCAATTCTCAACCAACCGCTGAGTTTGACAACTCAAGTGTCACCAATTACTTAACCAAAGTCAAAAGGGAGAAAAATCTAAATTATTTATATCATAAATAGAAGAAAGCAATTATAAATCCGAAATACCTCGAATTATATTGAATCAAATTAAACATAAGAATCCATAAGCCAATTTGGCAAAGTAAACAACTAAAGTAATTCAATGAATAAAAGTAGAAGAGAACATAAAGTAAAGGAATATTGAACTTGAAAAGAAGAAATAATCCTAAAATTAATAGAAATCCTAAATCCTAAATCCTAAGAGAGAGGAGAGAACCTCTCTCTCTAGAAACTACATCTAAACCTAAAATCGTGAATATGAAAGTTGTATGAATTGTTGTGAATGAATTGATTGAATCCCCCACTTTATAGCCTCTAATCTATATTTTCTGGGCCGAAAACTAGGTCAAAAACAGCCAAGAAATTATCCCCAGTGATTTCTTGTACGTACAGGTCACTGCAAAGTCACGCGTTAGCGTCGTCCACGCGTTAGCGTGGTTGGATTTTAGCCAAGTCACGCGTCCGCGTGATCCAAGCGTGCGCATCACCTGGCTTCGGGACAGCTATGGCAAATTATATATTTTTGCGAAGCCCCGGATGTTAGCTTTCCAACGCAATTAGAACTGCGTCATTTGGACCTCTGTAGCTCAAGTTATGACCATTTGAGTGCAAAGAGGTCAGGCTGGACAACTTTAGCAATTTCTTCAACTTCTTGTATTCCTTCCACTTTTGCATGCTTCCTTTCCATCCTCTAAGCCATTCCTGCCCTATAAACCTTAAAATCACTTAACACATATATCAAGGCATCGAATGATAATAAAGGACAATTAAAATTGACAGTTTAAAGGTCTAGGAAATATGTTTTCAATCATAGCACAAAATCAGGAAGGAAAAATGTAAACTCATGCAAATCATATGAATAAGTGAGAAAAGAATTGATATAAACCACTCAATTGAGCATAAGATAAACCATAAAATAGTGGATTATCATCACACATCATGTCGCTCTCCTTAGCTTTCTTTTTCAAGCCCTCAACCATGGCCAAGGCTGCCTCGGACTACTTCACCTTTTCCCGAGCTTTGGACAGATCAAACTCCAAGGTCTCCTTCTTAGACTCCAACTCCTTCTTCGTCTTCCTCAAAGACTCCACCTCAGCTTGCAACTTGACCAGGGTACTCTGAGTGGTGCCTAAGGAAGTCTTTTTCAGTTCCTTCAGCAAAGCCGCGTAGAGCCCGATCGTTTGAACCCCTCCTCGGGCCATGACGTGGAGGTGAGACTCTATAGCAACATCATCTATACTTATAATAATGTGAGGAAGCATGTGCTTATCACTCCAGGCTAAGGCATCAAAACCCTATTCGTAAATACTCGAGCTCGACGTCTTGCACTTCTTAGCAGCAGGCTCAGGATTTGGGGGAGGTGGGTGGTTTACTTATTTGGAAGGAGGAGATAATTATTTTCCCAAGTCGAAAGAAATTGCCGGAGGACCTGGATCGGGTACAATCTTCACGGAGGCAGAAACGCCCGAGTCTGATTTGGAATGCGAGGCCACCCCACCGGTCTCTTGTAGTTGTAAATTACGAGCAACCGCACTCTTCCTCGTGGTCCGTAAATTTTTCATTGCAGCTGACTTGGGAGCCATCTTCTTTGTACAATATCAAGAAAAACAAAGTCAGGTATGAAATGTATGATTAACAACATCTCAAAAGAAAATAGAAAGATGGCTACCTAGCTCGGATTGGAGTTGGCTAGGGTTCCCTAAAAATCTTTTGGTATCCAAATAAGGAGCACGGCCCCAACACTCCTGGAATAGGCCAACTATGCTCTCTTGAGCTCATCTAAATTGTCCAAATTATATTTAACTATCACCGGTTTCTCCTCCCAATATAAAGAAAATCGGGGTTCATCGTTCTCGTCAAAAAAGAAAGGTCGATCATTATCGACAGCTCAGATTTTGAAGAAATAATTCTTAAAATCATGAAAAGACTCATCGAAGATAGCAAACACCTTCCTCCTTTGGACAGCCCAAAAAGAGACCCAACCTAATTTTTTAGAAGAACTAAAGGGCTTGGTAAGAACAAAGAGATGAAAAAAAGACCTTCAGAGAAGGTCGGGCATCAAGCTCCCAACACAAAAGCTGGTATATCTTCAGAAAACCCCAAGAATTAGGGTGCAATTGGGTAGGAGTGATATTACAATTCCAAAGGATATCAATTTTGAAATTGGAAAAAGGAAGACGGACATCTAAGTTAGTAAAGAAGCAATCATAGGCATAGAAGAAGGGGCGTTCTGACCTATCAAGTTGGGGAAAGCATACCCTCTCCTCGGGATTAGCAACAATTATCTCATAATTCCTCTCATCCTCCCAGTTTACACGCAGCCTATGATATCTATAAAATTGTTCAGCATGTTCTCTATCAGTTACAGAGACGGGAGTAAAGACAATTATATCTATCCAGCTCAGGTTGGACGGAACTTTGGTTGACATGTTGTTAAGAACATATCAAGACATAAAAGCAATACCTACAAATACAACTAACAAAGAAATCGTCACAAAAGAACTCGGACACCAAACAAAGGAAATCGGGTTGTCATCAACAGAAAGAAAATACGAATTTAAAAGGTTTTTTCACAAACAAACTCAAGATATAGAAATGGCTTTGCTTTTGAACAGGCAAAAGTGACACCATTTGGGGACAATATAATTATATCAAAGTTCGTAGCAACAATCTCAAGCAGCAACAATTTTAAGGTTTCAAGTAGCAACAAGCAGCGATAGTTTCAAAGAAAAAGTAAAATTCTCTATCACTAACAACATTTCAAATCATCATTCAAAGAAAATACAAGTATTATCCAGAGCAATTGAAACAAAACAGAAAGCGAGAAAAAGAAAAAAGTAATAACCTTGAAGAAACGAAAAAACGAGAATGAGGGGCACACCGAAACTACAAAAGCACGAACAATCCTCTCCGAAATGCAAATGAAAAACTTAAAAGATCCAAGATGGAAAAATCTTGAGTGATGGAGCAAAGTGAAAGAAAGAGACAAGTGACGGAGCAAAAGTGAAAGCAAACACTTTCAAAAATGAAAAAAGAAGGAAGAGGGAAGAGGTGAAGCATTTATAAGACACAAGGGGCAAAAAAGACATTTTCACCTCTCTTTAAATACCACGCATGAATCCCTAGGAAACTGCTGCGTAACGTATGCCACATCATCAAGGGATGCAACGTTTCAAAAATTTTGAAACACGTCGAGTACCTGACCTCTTGAAGGTAGCGTACCTAACAAAGGAAACTGAAACCACAAATGCTTAAGTCCAACTTTATGAAAAACTCGGACTCAAGTAGGGGCACTGTTCGTACCCTAACTTAAAACATAAAGAAAGTCTCAATAAAGATAAAGGCCCACCAAAAAAAGGGACCCCTTTCTATCTGCCCGACCTTATAAAAGGTCAAGTACGACGATATAGGATCAGCTCTGCTCATTTGAATAAGCAACCAAATCCTAAAATATCTCCTATTATCTCTCTACTCTATCTAGAAGGGAGATCTCAATAAATTTCCAAGATAAAAAGAATGGTTATCCACCAACAAAAGTGAAATTACCAAATAAGGTAGTTATTTATTCTACTATAAATATACTAATGCCCTTCAGGTATATTCAAAACCCAATCTACTAAAATCTGCTTAAAGTCCTTGCTAACTTAAGCATCAGAGTTTCTTGCAGGTATCACCCCCACCTCCTCACTAGAAACTCGGACGGTGACACCTTAACTCCAATTCAAGTCAGACGCTGTCCCTAAAAAAACTTAGACCTTACATTCAGATCCAAAAGTAACCTAATTTTAAGTAACCCTCGAAACAGAAATATATTATTTTATACATTTAATCGTGTCTTTTGTAGTTAAAGAATATGAAAATGAAAAGGTGCATTTTCGCACACCTAAGCTATAAAAATGAGACAAAACTACTAACCACTTTTGTGCTCCATGGCAATGAAAGTGAGGCAGAAAAAGCTTTTCCTATGTTAGTAGTGCATGCTAGAGAAAAAGCATTTTCTACATCCACGTCCTCAATAATAATAATAATAATAATAATAATAATAATAATAATAATAATAGTAAACGTCGTCTCACACTAGCTTTGTAGCTCCCAAACTTTTTTCTTTCTAGTTTTACATATTTTGTCTCTCTTTTTTAATAGCATCACATTATGTGCCGATAAATTATTAATCAGAATCTTTCACCAAATAAATAAATAAAAATAATCAAATTAACTTTCTTAAAAATTAACCGAATGAAATTAACATGCATAAATGATTATTTAATATTATTTTATATTATTAAGAAAAAGAATTAATACTAAAAATAATTAAATTTTAAAACTTTTAATCATAAAATTAATTTAAGCTTAAAATTTAAAGACAAAATATTTAGGGTAAATTACATAAACAAATTATTAGGGTTTATAATTTACGTGAATGTCTTAAATGCAAAGAGTAGACGTAAATGCCCTAATTCTATTTAAATTGAATCAAAACAATTTGATTTACCCTCATTTCATGTAAATGGAAGCAACCTAATTCGATTTGCTTTGATTTCATGTAAATCGAAGCTATAAAATTTGATTTACTAGCAAGTAACATAATTCGAATCATATTGATTCGATTTACGTTGTATGCTTATAATTCGAATATTATTGATTTGATTTACGTGGGAGACCCTTAATGCATGTATTTCGAATCAATATGATTCGATTTACATGTAATAGTATACAATGGTAAATCGAAGTTAATAGATTTGATTTACCAGCAAAGCAATGCATGTACTTAAATTGAATTGATTTAATTTGATTTACTTAAGGAACTTGAGCTATATAAATAGGATCATAATGTGGAGTGTTGAATAGAGGTAAATTCATAATGGCTAGTGAAGAGAATTTTCTAGTTCTTGTGCACTACAAAGACACGATTAAGAAAAAAATACGAGAGGGTATAAAATTTACTGATAAGGATCCGTTGAGTGTCTTTATCAGACCTTCTATGAGCCTTGTTGATTTTCAGAATACCATAGTAGAGAAATTGGGACTCCATAGAATGAAATGAATAGAGAAGTTATATTATTGAATTTTGATTTCTGTTGTTCGCGATGGGGTGAAATTCGACTCGTTTGTGATAGACAGTGACGAGGATCTGTAAGTTTTATTTCATTGTCATCGCAAATTTCCCGAGGTGAGAATTTCTGAGCTATTGGCCAAGCTTGTGGATGTGCTCTCTAGCTCAGTACCAATGGCAGCAGCCTCCAATTCAATCCCTGTTGTTGTGTCTTCATCTATGCATGTAATGGCATCTACGTGAGATTTAGTGGTATCTTCGTTTTCAATAGTTGATCTACGTCGCGATAAGATTGTGAAAATAGGTGCTAACATGAATATTTCTATTATGATCCCGATTTCTAGGAAGGTTGGAGAACCAAATGAGGTGGAATACTTACTAGGGGATGACGATGAAATCAAGCCCACCATGATTGCCAATGACAGCGATGATGACATCGGGAAGGGTATTTATGTTGGGGCTGGTGGAGCATCGAGCTCGAGAACTCAATAGTTCCCACCGCACATTTTGACTCTAGACTTAGATGCCATGAGATAGCATGGGCTTTCGGATGTAGAATCCAATTTTGAGGCCAGAGATTCACATGACACCGCAGGTCTAGCTAGGTTTCAAGTCGGTCATCAGTTTTAGAATAAAGAGGAAGTCATCTTGTGTGTAAAGACTTACAGCATCCGCCGTGGGGTTGAGTACAAAGTACTAGAATGGGACCATGCCAAGTACTACAGAAAGTGTAAAGAGTTCGAAAACAGCTATAGATGGTTGATTCGGATCACTCTACGGCAACGGAAGGGTATCTGGGAGGTCAGACGATATAACAGACCTCATACATGTTTAGCCACCTCGATCTCCAGTGATCATAGGAAGCTAGACTATCATGTGATATCTACTTTCATCCTTCTTATGATCAAAGCTGATGCGACTGTGTCCATCAAGGTACTGCGGAATGCAACGGAGGCACATTTTAGGTTTAGACCTACACATAGGAGGGTTTAGTTGGCTAAGCAGAAGGCCGTCACGCAAATATATAGGGATTAAGAGGAGGCCTATAATAATGAGTAGCCAAGGTAGGTACTTGGTGTGCAGATAACGATGCCAGGTAGAATTGCAGCTCTGAAGACGACTCCTGTGTGAGTTAGAGGCTAGGTTAATGGGTCATCAGCATTTTTCCACCGACTTTTTTGGTCGTTCCCACCATGCATTGAGGCATTCAAGTGTTGTAAGCCGTTGGTCAGTATTGACGGAACCCACTTGTATGGCAAATATGGGAGAACTTTTTTGGTTGTGATTGCTCAGGATGGGAATTCTAATATCGTTCCCATTGCTTTTGTCCTAGCGGAGGGTGAACATGCGAAGTCATAATTATTTTTCTATCTCATTTATGGCAACATGTGACTCCTCAGCCCAGCATTCTCGTGATATCAGATAGGCACAATAGCATCAAGACCGCCTTGGAGGCACCTGATGATGGATGGGTTCCACTAGCTACTTATCGTGCATTCTGTATTAGGCACATTGCAACAAAAATACTCACATCCTTTGCCCAGAGTAAATCTATCCTAAGCCTCCACTGCACGACTCTAGGCCCCTTCTCGCTCAATGTTAGTTGATAACCAGACCACGTAACACCCAATACATGTTATAAATAATGGCAATAATCTTTAATATAAATTACTAAACATAACAACTATAAACATAAAGTACCTCATCGCCAACGGCCAATGAAACGCATCAAATCCGTTGGGCCTAAAACTTGAGAACTGCCAGAAGATCCATGACTGGAGGAGCTACAATGGACCGGCCAACTTAACCACATTCGCATTGGCCACACGGCACAAGCACCGGTATAATCACGATAGAGTGGCAGATCAATAGTTGTATCTGCCCAAGTCCTCTAATCACGCTATGTACGATAGCCACCTAATATGTATGCGTGTACCAGACTTGTCACCAAAGAGCTGCATCAATAGTAGCATCATAATGTACACTCTCGCGTACCTCCTGACTGTATCCTCGTTTTCGTCCTAGGAAAAGTCACTGAATGTCTCCTGCATCCAAGTGCAATTCACAATGAACTTGTCGATGCAGTCCGCCGGAGGCAACATACCCAATAACTCCACGAACCAATCCCATGCAGGTTGGTCGCCGTTAATGTACCGCTCATAGTCCGTCAAATATCCACTGACGTACTGTCCGTCGATGGGGATGCCTAATTGATACGCAACATCCTATAGCGTAATCATGCACTCTCCGACTGGCATGTGGAATGTATGGGTCTCAGGACGATATTGCTCGACAAATGCACTGACCAGCAGCTCATCCAACATAAACCAGTGGTCGTTAAGCCTAGCAAGATGGGCTAAACTGGCCATCTATAGATACTGCATGATCCTCTCCTCTAGGAGCATACCATGCTACCTTCTCATGCTAGTGATACATTGGTGGGCTACATGACGATGAAAAAATTCTCTAAGAACTATAACAATTTAGAAAACAAAAATCACCTAAACGAATAATTCTAATTAAAATATACTTTAATGTAACAGATATTACAAACCTGAACATAGATAATCTAACATTAAAGAATTAAGTCAAATTAAATTTAACCAAATTAATCTAAATTAAATTAAATTTTAACAGAACATAGTTAATCTAATATTTAGGCTGTAAAGCTAAACGCCTAAACCCTAAACTATAACTAAACCTGTTGTACTTCGTTAATCAAACATTTAAGAATTAAATTTTTTAAGTAAATTAAATCATATTAAATCTTTGCTAATCTTTTACTACCTAGTCAATCTAAAATTTGAAACCTAAATTAAATTAAATTAAATTAAACTCCAACAAAATTTTTAACCTTGTTAAACTTCTAAGATTTAAAACTTACAAATTCTAACCAAACCTGTTATCACTACTCTAACTAACACTTAGTTATCTCTCATCCAATATGCATTTGTGATTTCAATGTTCTAATAAATTACTACCCCTAAATCAATACTCTAACTACTATTTAAAGTTTAAAATTTCTAATAACGTGTCTAATCAAGTTCTAAGTGATTTAATATCACTAATAAGACTTTATTTCTTAAAGAAAATAAATTAAATTTCATTCACTGACCTCTTCATAGACGCTACCAGCAATATGGGCAATTCCATCCAACCGAAAGATTCGATTTGGGTCGTCTTTCATTTTTGTTGTTTGAATCTTGTAGTATAGATCTCCTGATGAGTTCCTTTGGATTTTATGTGGGAGGGGGGGTTGAGTTTGGTGAAACGTAATTCAAAACAAGTGAATTCAATTTCTATATATATGAATATCTTTGCTAAATTGAATCTATTGGAGTCAATTTACTACTATAGTATGTTACAGTCATAAATCGAATTTAACCCATTCGATTTACTATGAATTTGTAATTCGAATTCACTCCATTTGATTTATTAGAAGTGATAAAATCATGGGCTAAATCAAAACTATTTGTATCGATTTACTAGAGTTATCAAATTATGGGTAGCATTTCAAATTTTATTCCTTGGTAAATCGAAACTAATAACTTCGATTTACATGAAACCCTACTAATTCACATCAATCTAATTCGATTTAGTAGTAGAAAAGCTAATTCAAATTCAATAAATTCGATTTATATAAAAATATAAATGAAAACTTTTATGTAACGTTATTTATTTTAGAACATTCATGTAATATTATTTAGAGTTTAGTTTCTTTACGTATTTTGCCCTAATTTTTATGTTCTTGAACATCTACTACATAGATTTTGTCTTTTCTAATATTGTTCTATACTTAATTGAATCTTATATCTTAACATACAAGCAAGGTTCTCATATGATGATGGCAAATTAACTTTGTTCATAGGCCAAATATAAATAATTTTTTTGGTCTAATTTTAAAATAGAAGCTCTAATATCGAGTATTAGGCACAATAAGCTACACCTACCGTTTTTGGTAGCATGATCAACAAAAATGAGAGAAACTTTTCTTCCTCGTTTTTCATTATCATGGAACATGAAATGGTTGATAATTTTGCTTCGTTTTTCAAAGTCTAAGTGTGTGAAAATGTTTATTTTCCTTTACTACAAAAAATACCATTAAATACACAAAACAGTATATTTCTATATTTGCATTTAAACTAGTAAATAATGAAGTTTTTATTTAAATAAAAAAAATTCTTTGCCATCCGTACTACAGAACTTTTCTTCTATAAATGTTATATAAAAATTAATGAACTATGATGTTTAAAGATTAAATTTAATAAATATTTTATAATATTTATGAATTATTTTAAAACAAAAATAATATCATTTTTTTTGTTTTCACGATATCTTTCAATCCAACTCCATTCAGGGTTTGTCACTAATTAATAGGTTGTTGCATGCACAATGTGAGATTCGAACCTCCGACATTTATTTAAGCGAATTAGTAAACTAACCACTATATCAATTTAAGTTGGTTAAAATAATATCATATAATATAAAAAAATAAGAGTAATTATCCAAATCTCCCAAAGATTTTAAAAGCGAACATTTTAGTTCCCAAGAAAAATTAATACACATATCAATCCCCAATATTTTTTTCGTCAGACATATCAATCCTCCGTCAATTTTTTGGCGTGACTCACTAACGAAGAATGCTGAGTTGGCACGTAAATTCGCACACGTAATAGTTAAGTATCCACGTGTGCGAGAAAGACAAACAGTCCCTAGCCTAAAAATCCAAAACTACTTCCCTAACCCTAACGAAAACATTTCCTTTAGTTTCGGCCTCGATTCCTCCGATGCTCAACTCCCCTTCCATCCTTTGTCCTTCCTCCCTTTCCTGTTATCCTCTTCCGCCCCCTCCTCCACCACCATCGACCTCCAAAACCCTCGTATCTTCTCCAGTTCCTCTGGATCCACACAAAGACCCGAATTCATTTGATCTAATATGTATGAACCTTTTATGTTTCTCTAGAACCACCTCCAATCTGCAACACTATCACTATTCACTTGTTGATTTTCACATTCTAGTCAATCTCTCTCTCTTTCTAAATCCAAAACATCTTGTTTTGTTTTCTCTTTCACTCGATCATAGACTTCCATAGCCTCTCAAGGAAGGAGCTTCAAACCCTCTGCAAAAAGAATATTCTCGCCAACATCACCAATGTCGCCATGGATGACGCTCTCTCGACACTTCCCTGTGTAACGATTCTACTCTTTTCTTCGTACTCCATTCTTTCATTTTTGTTAGATCATCTCAATTATTTGTCATTGCAAAATTTTATTGTTATTCTGTTCAATTTTGATCTTTTTTTTCATGCCAAAATGCCCTTTTGTGAATATGTAAAGAGTGAACAATCAACCAAAATTTCATTTGATTATTTTTTGTGAAATGAATTTCTTTTCCCCGATTCAGTTCATGGTAAAGAATTGGATGAGTTTTTGAATCCAATTGAAGCTGAAACACCAAATTATGGTGTGGCTTCTAGAACCGCAACCCGAAAGAAACTTGTTCGAGAAGAACCACAAAGCTCAAATGTGGTATCTTCGCAAAGGCCTCAGCGTTGGACTAGAAGAGCAGGAAATAGTGACAGAGTGGTAGCATCTGAGCAAGAGAAAAAATATGCCAATGTTTTAGTCACTTCTGCTACGAGGAAAAGGGCTTCTGTAGTTTCTTTACGCAGAAAGAAGGAAGTTGAGGTGGTTGAAGATGATGAAGAAAAGAACAGGGGCAATCAAAATATCACTGATTTGACCAAGACTACTATTGTTGTTTACCCAGTTTGCCGGTATGAATTTTCTACCGATGACCCTGATCATGAGAATTAGAGTCGCCAGGGGAACAGTGGCGGCGATGGTTCGAGGTCTGGTAGTGGCGTCGGGTCTAGAGGTAGACCTGTTCTGAGGACTTTTATTAAAACGACGGAGATTTGGATTTTTAGGCCAGGAATTGTTTTGTCCTTCTCGCACATGTGGACATTCAATTGCCACATGTGCGAGGTTACGTGCTAACTCAGCATTCTCTGTTAGTAAGTCACGCCGAAAAATTAACAAGGAACTGTTATGTCTGACAGAAAAAAATGTTTAAAATTGATATGGGTATTTTTTTCTAGACTAAAATGTGTGCTTTTAAAAACTTTAGGGTGATTTGGATAATTACTCAAAAAATAATTAACTTTGAGACGGATTGAACCAAAAAGATATCCGTACCATTATATTGTGTTTAGGCCAGGAATTGTTTTGTCCTTCTCGCACATGTGGACATTCAACTGCCTCGTGTGCGAGGTTATATGCTAACTCAGCCTTCTCCATTAGTAAGTCACGTCGAAAAATCGACAGGGGACTGTTATGTCTGACAGAAAAAAATGGTGAAATTTGATATGGGTATTTTTCTTTTAGACTAAAATGTGTGCTTTTAAAATCTTTAGGGCATAGTTATCAAAACCGAACCGGTGATCGAACCGGTCAATCTACTGGATCACTGGTTCAACCGGTGGATCATTGGTTCAACCAGTTAACCCAGTCCCACATAAGTAAAACATATAAAATAGCTAAAAACTTAAAAATTAAAATTTAAAAAACATATCTCCAATAACATTTTAATAAACATTAAGTCTCAAATCTTAAAAATAAGTAACATGAAAATAAAAATATTAAGTCTTAAATCCTAAAACATTAAATCTCAAATCCTAAACATTGACTCTCAAATCCCAAACATATCTCAATTTAACACAATGAAAATAATAATCCATGGATTATATCCAAGGAGTAATTTCAAAGTTTGGATATCTTTCTTCATCTGACAAATCTGGAGCTACATCCTGATTGGTTTCATTCTGATTTGTATTTTCCACAGAATTATTATTAGTTTCATCACCATCTTGATCATCTTCCAAATTCAATTGATCTAGCATTTCAATAATGTTTCACAAATCATAATCAATAATAAGGCAAAACATTTGGTTAAAGCATTACAAAATCATCCCTAACAAAAACATACCCAAATCATCTAAAGTTGATTGAAGAGACATATTTGCAAGATCATTCCGTAAAGTATCAACTTCTTCAGGAGTTAAAAATGATGGTGAATCTTCCATTATCTATTTCGAATGATCCTCAAATGCATCAAGACAAATTGGATCATAACTTTGCTTTCTCATTCGGTTCCTATAGTATCAATTAACTTCGATTCCAGCAACCTTCCAGTAGCAACGTAATTTGTAGCATTATCCGTCACTACATGTATAACATTCTCAGGACCAACAAATAATACAACATCCCTAAGCAACTTAAACAAAGTATCAGCAGTTTTTGAGACATGAGAAGTATCAACTAACTTTAGAAAAATAGTTCCTTTAGGGCAATAAATCAAGAAATTAATTAAGGTATGCCTACAACGATCAGTCCATCCATCGACCATGATAGTACATCCAGTTTGTTTCCAAATTTTACGATAATCTTCAATCATTTTCTTTACATCTTCAACCAATTTACTCAACAAATATCCGTGAACTCTTCCATAATTTGGCCCTTTATATCCTGCACCCATGTTTGCAATAGCATCGATCATCGACTGATAATAAGCTAAATTAACCGCATTAAATGGCACAGAGGCATCCATCATCCATCTCACAATAGCAATATCACACTTCTTCACAATTTCTTTGCTTTGGAGAACTCTTTTGATAATTGGTTGAGCTCCAGGTGTTGCTGCTAATGGAAAAAAAAGATTGTAATCCCTTGAGTTGTTTTCCTTTTCTAGAGCTAGGTGCTGGAAGCCTTGATTTTTATTATTGTCACATATTATTACGTTCAATCTCATCAAATTCTCTTTCAACTTCATCACAAGAATTATAAATTTCTGCATATTCTTCTTGAGTTTTTCTTTTCTTGGTTCGAAGATCTTCATTATTTTGGTTGAATTGGTGTCTCACTACAGTTGGCACCTTTCGACATGCCTCAATATCTCCGCCTTTTCCAGCCAAATGATGCTTAACCCGGTTAATTCCTCTACCCCTAATAAGCTTCTCGCAATAAATACATAACAGAACTGGTTTTCCTTTATCCATAACTTGTTTATAATGGCCGCATACAGGATCAATTTTTCCTCTATTACTATTCTTTTGGGTTCTAATTGTTGCATCAAGAGTTGATCCTTGTTCTTGGAAAGTTGGTGTTTCTGATGGTGCATTTGATAAAGCCATCCTAAATTCCTAATCAACCAGAACTAAGTGACTAATCTACAGGAATAATATACAACAATAATCTACTAACTTACTAAGAATAATATACAACAGCAACCAACATATATAACAGATAATCAACAATCAACAATCTAACAACAATAGATAATCAATGTAAGAACCGAAATAAATGCTTTAATAAAATAATAATTTAACTGCCCAGAATTAGGAGTGTTCATGGGTCGGGTGAAACCGGGTTTGATGTGACCCAGACCCGACCCGAAATATACACCGGGCCTATTTATTAGACCTGAACCCGGCCTTAGACCCGATGAAACCTATATACTTTCGAGCCACGATTATACCGGGTAAAAACCGGGTGAAAACCGGGCCCTTAACATTACATTACCTTGATACTTTCTTATAAGCTAGCATGTGAAAATATCCAAATTTTCAAGACTCCAACCATTATTTGACATGGTAAAATTCATTTAGAAAAATATAACAAGAACCAACTCTTCTCTAAAATTAAAGCATATCCATAATCAATACTAATATTGTCTAATAACACCAAATATTTAAATCAATACAAATAATATAATATTATGCATTTGTCTAAAATCTTATACATTTTAAACATAAAACATTAACATATAGTCTTATAATAACTAATAAAACAAACATTAAGGTTTACAATACTTAAATTTCACATAAGAATAGCTATCATCCATCACTAATAACACAAAATATTAATTGTGTATGATGACCGGGCCACCGGGTCGAGTTCGGGTGACCCGAGCCATGGCCCAGACCCGACCCAAAATAATGACCGGGTCTATTTTTGAGACCCTTACCCGGCCCTAGACCCGGTGAAATCACACCAAATTAGCCCCTAAAGTGTTCGGGACCGGGCCGAGTCTTCGGGCCGGGCTGAGCCATGCACACCCCTACCCGGAATAGGTTCAAAAATATAGAAATGATATTTTGAAAATAAAAAGATGAAATTTGAATTCAATGAATTTTTCTAAGTGGGAAAATGTATCTTTTACGGAGAATTTTTGTAAAAATGCGTACCGACACTTAAGCCGATAGTACCTACTATAGTCTGACCATAACCGCGTATTGAGAAAAATAAGATTTTAAAAATTGAATTTATTGTTTTGAAAGAATAAAAATAATTTAGAATTAAAAACCGAGCACTAATTTTAAAGATTTTGGCCCAAAGTGGACCAAACGGATCTAAAATGCTAACGGGTTGGACCGGGCCCAAGTTGGGCCAACATATATGAATGCCAATTAATGAGAATTCAGCTCATTTTACCCTAGAAACAAAGAAAGGGGGCACTGAAGTGAAGAGAGGAAGAGAGAATGAGATTTCACTATTAACTCCTCCTTCATTTGGCCATAACTTGAGTTACAGAGCTCTGTTTGACAAGCCGTTTACGGTCACGCAAAGCTCTCACCGAGCCCGTCATTTCTAACTAAGCTTTGCTGGTAAGAACTCGCATCTCCTACTCCAGTTTTCTGCCCTAAGTAATTTTGCATTTTACGTTTGGTTTTTGAGTAGATTTTGTGATTTTGGTTGTTTATGGGTGATCTAGCATTGGAATATTGTTGGACTTTCTCCTAATATTGTTGGATAAGGTAAGTCTCTTCAAACCCTTGTGTTTAGTTATTTTGTGAACCTTCGATTTGATGTCGGTATGTTGTATAATGTTAGATTGAGTTTTGGTGTTTATTGGAGTTGGTTTGAGGCTTTTGGATCGAGCTTGGTGGCTTCATTTTTGGTGTTTGGTGCATTTTGGAAATCGACCAAGGTATGGTTTCAATTTTCTCTATGTAATATGTAATATGTAATATGTAATATTTCTGGATTGAAATGGTTGTTGATAATTGTTGGATTGATGGTGTATGATGATTTTGATGAAATTATGGTGTTGTTGTTAATGAATGATGTTGAGTATTGATACTGGGGTTGAATAATGATAATTGCGAGGATTGAAGATGAGATGGGATGAATGATGTTTATGATTGGTTGAATTGTGCAAAATTGTTGATATCGATATCTTGATTTGGAAGATTATTGATTTTTATTGAATTATGGTGGAAAGATTGAGTGAAATAGAGGTTGAGTTTATTGAAGTGTAATGGAATGGTAAAATGTAGAATGTGGTAGTGTTTTATGATGAAATTGGATATGTTTTGGTTTGGTTTGGTTTTGGAATTTGGAAACTAGAGAACTTTGATGTTTTGTGTTAAACTTGATTTTTGGTAAACTTTAGCGAATCATAACTTGAGCCTTAGACATTGAAATTGAACGATTTTTATTTTAAATTAAAGATGATTTTAAGAGCTTTAAAATGATATAAAGTTTGAGGAAAATAAATTTTTGTAGAGGAAGTTATGAGCGTTTAAAGTTTGGTATAAAAATCTGATTTCTGCAGCTTTAAGATTTTTCTAAGTTCATTACAGCATGTGTACGCAACCTAGTACACGCGACGCGAGCATTCCATTCGGGTTAGAACACTCGCGTATGCAATCAGGGTGCCACGTACGCGGACACGTTCTTTTTCAACGTGTGCGTACGCACGGCAAGGGTGTGCGTATGCACAGACCCTGTTTTGCAGAAAAATGGTTTTTCTTTGGTTTCAAGGGTTTTCTAGCTTTCTAAACTTTTTTTAATTACTGTTTAAGGCTAATATCTAGCATTTATGTCTTAAGACAAATAGAGAAGAGTCAGTGACTTAAATTGGTGAAATTCTATATGAGTTTAGAAGATGGAGACTTAGGTTTCTAAAGTTGTGAGTGAGCCGTTGGAGTACTATATTGATGATGATTATGAGAACTTAAAAGTTGATGATAAACTTGTGAAATCAAGGATGAAATGATGGTTATGACGAGTCGGGGACTCGGAGATGAATGAGAAAATTATTGAGTACTAAGAATGATCACTTAAACCTATTGATGTATACTGATATTATTGAGACGCTATATGCCTGGCAAGAACGGTTGGTTAATCCCGCTATTCGAGGTCGTGGCATCAGCATAAGGACGGTGGTTAATCTCGCTTACGTTGAGATGTGAGGGCTGGGGTGGTATCCTGCTCGCATAACCTTCTCTGCTACATGAGTGTGCAAGGCCTATATCCCTGGCATGGCAGATTTCTCTGTTGCATGAGTGTGCAGGGACTATATCCCTGGCGTGGCTGAAAGGCTACATCCGGGAGGATGTGTCGGGTTGATATTTATAGACCAACAAGTGATATCATGAGTCAATAGGAAAGGCATTCATCATATGTATCTTCTACCTGTTTATTTGCTTTGCTTAATTTCTGTTATGCCTAAATGAACCACATATTTACTTGCTAATTGTTCTACTTTTTGTAGATGTACTTTACTGTGCTTTACTTGTCTGCATTACTTGTGTTTCTGCTGGAATTGAGGAGGTTCGGTAGGCAGTGACGATGGGATCGCATGGAGGTTAGGCTGGCAAAGGCTGTGGGACAGCGGTGCTATGTTAGTTAGAAATTTCTTAAGTTAGAATACCCTATTTACTGTTTAAGTTATTTATTTTGTTTTAAGCTTGAATATTCTGTATCGATGTGAAGTTTTAGGATTGCCTCTAGCGTCCCAAAATCTTATATCTTACATTATTGGGCACTGTTACCATACTGAGAACTTCCAGTTCTCATACCATATTCTGTTGTTGTTTTTCATATGCAGGTCGTAACCCACTTCGGTAAGTTGCGGAATGGTGACAGAGCGGAGGATCTTTTGCTATCTCTTTGTATCTTGATTATTTGTTGTAGTACTCTCTCTCACCTTTTTATTTTAGACTTTATCGCCTTAGAGGCTTGATTTGAGAGATAAGTTGTATAAGCTGTTTTAAACTTCTAAAACTCTTTTGTATTTCAGTTTGACTAGCTGTCCTAAACTCCGCAGGCTGTGACTAGTTATCTTTTTGGTGTGTGTATATATATATATATATATATATATATCTTGTTAATTTAATTATTACCTTGTGTATCCTGGAGCTATCTACAAGGTTTTATATATATTATGTCTTGTTCTGTCCGTGTGCCTATGCGTTTAGTTATCGTGTGTGAACGTTTTGTGTTTCGTAATTCTGTTTTATGTTTCAGCTTTATTCCTTCATCGGGCTTCTAGTTATATAAATTCTTGGACATATATTATATATTATAAGCTTTAGAACTGTCGTGGCACTTTCTTATCCTTTGCTTTACGGTTAGAGGTAAGGTTTAGGGTAACGGGGTGTTAAAACAAACTAAAAAGAAATCAAACATAAATCATGGCTCCATCGCGGACACCAAAAAAGGGATCAAAACTCATCCCCCCTCCATCCCCAACTCAATTTCCAAATACGAATTAAAGTTTTTTCCAACAGAAATTAACATACATAATCAACATATATAACAACAATATATTACAAAAAATTGAACAATCAACAATCTAACAGAAATCAAATAGAAATCAACATAGATTATCAACATCATTAACCAATTAATTCTAACTAAAGTACTAAATTATTAAAAATTTGAAAATTTAATAACTTAAAAAAATAAAAATACATACCTCGCTGATGCACCGCCGGCAGAAAAGAGGGAGACCGGAGAAGAAATTAATGCGACGACGACAACTGAATACACAACGGAGGTGACGAGCAGTAGCAGTAGCAGGTGGCGACGGACACATAGGAGCCGACAACGTTTGAAACTTCAAATGTTCGACTTCGATGGAGGTGGCGCTCGCTGTGGTGGGTGGTGCGGTTGCGAGACTGCGAGCAGGGTGAGGTGGCGTTGGCTGAACAGGCCTCTCTCACTCTCTCACACACTCAGTCTTAGACTCTCAGCTCTCAGGTGGTCTCTCTCATGGCCGAAAGAGAATGGGTTTGGATAACAAGAAAAGGGGATGGAAGCTTCGAGCTGCTAGGGTTTCTTTCGGCTCAAATTATTTTTTTTTAATCGAAACGACGTCGTTTCACGTGAAGGAAAAAAATATTTTCCAACCGATTCAAACTAAGTCTTGTCGATTCTAACAAAAAAAATGCCCGTACCATTATGTTATGTTTAAGGGTCGCTTAGAATTAAATTTAGATCAATGCAGGTCCAAGTTGTCAGCTCAAATTAGTTTTTTTTTTTCACGTGAAAAAAAAAATAAATATTTCGAATTGATCGGGGTTAAATCAAATCTGCCAGTTTACCGGTTTTAGTTAAACCCGACGACCGGTTCAAACTAAATCTTGTCGATTCTAGTCGATTCTAACCAAAAAAATGCCCATACCATTATGTTGTGTTTAAGGGGCCGCTTAGAATTAAATTTAGATCAAGTTGTATGATAGAGATTTGAGTATTTGTGCAAAAGATGAACCCAACGTGAATCGAACACGCAACCTTGTGATCTGGAGTCAGACGCGCTACCATTGCGCCACGGATCCTTTCCTGCTTCCTTGCTTAGGCGAATTTTTTGACAGCTTTAGACATTAATCTTTTTTTAAGAGGAAGAAAGAAAGTAACAATAATAATCAAAATCAGCGAGGCGGTTGCTTTACGAGTTTACTTTACCTAGTGGCTGGAGCTTCACGAAGAGGGAGTAATGTAATGGAATGGAACTTTGATATTGAAGCAGAAATTGGCCGCCATTGATTTATTCACTGAGTTCAGAGAGGTTAGAGCACATCACATCTCATATCATGGCTTCAATTTGGACACTGCAGTTTCGGACTCTTTCTGTTCCCGTAAGTTCTCTTCTAAACCCTACTTCACTTCACTTCACTTCATTTCCCTGTTATTTCGTTTTATTGAGTTGTAATCAATTGTTCACACATTGTATGTAGCCCTCCATCGTCATCTGTAGGAGCAGCAACAACAGTCATGGCAGTGGCGGTGGCAGTGGTGTTCGTATAATTAGGAACGGAATCTCCAAATGGTGCTCCCTAATCACCACTCGCAGCAACCAGCTCAGACAAGACTCCGTTAATTCCGTTGCAAAATTCCACAATCACCTCTTTACTTCCATCCTCAATCCTCCGCCTCCTCCTCTTTCCTTTCTGGTAAGCTTTCCTTCCCCGCTCATAACTTCAATTTATTATTAATATTTTGAAAGATTGAAAAAAAAATGCAAATTTGGACCACCAGGTTAATGGAGACGGTGGAATGAAGTATCCGATTTGGATGTGCGTTGTGGCTCTTGTTTTGTTTTTGGGAGTGAGAGCATTTGCAGAGAGAGTATTCTCCCAAAGAAACCACCGCCCTGGCTCCGTAGCTGATCTTGTCAGGCGTGGCCAACTCAGATCCGATAGAAGAGGCATGTATGATGTCTATCCTTATCACTTTTTTCAATTTTTAAAAATTGATTAATTATCTAGCTTCTTACTCTGGATTATGAAATTAGATTAGTTAATAGGTTGTAGTGAGACTGAATATATTGTCCTCGTGTCAAGAATCATAAGCTTTTTAGGTGAATGCTCAAAATTGATCAACCCTAGGGATTTGATAATGTGTCGTAATGGCAAGATTTCAATTCCTTATTCTTGCAGCCATAGTCTATTCTTTATTATAATGTTTATAATCAACTCTTACAAAAGCTTAAGCTATTAGGTAAAGCAACATGAATAACATCTAACATTATATAGCACACGGTTTGTCTGATTATGCCGATAATTTCTTTTGCCTATATTATTGACATTTTTTACATGCGTATTTTCAGTTCTAGGCCTCTTAAGTATGAAGACCCGTTCAATAATCCAATGGTCAAGGTTGGTAAAAGCAACTCGACTGTTGAAATGTGTGGCAAGGTTTATCGTTTAGCACCTGTTACACTCACCGAAGAGCAACAAGCCATCCACCAGAGAAGGAGATCACGCGCATACCAGTGGAAGCGACCAACCATGTTCCTTAGGGAAGGAGACACTGTTCCTCCAGATGCTGATCCTGATACAATCAGGTGGATTCCTGCAAATCATCCCTTTGCAACCACAGCCACTGATCTTGACGAGGACCTAGCCCAAAACAATGTGTATCAAAAGCATGGAGTTCCTTTCCGTATTCAGGCTGAGCATGAAGCGCTGCAAAGAAAGCTTGAAGCTCTACAAAATGTAAGCCTTGTGGTACTTGGTAGCATTTTGGAACTTTAATCACCTTATTGAATATAGAGTAAATGAACAAAAGTACCCATGATAGAGTTTGGCGTGGACAAAAGTACGTATCAAAGTATTCTCGAAATATTGTTTTCGATGGACAAAAGTATCATGCCATTAGTGGGTTTGGAATGTCTGGGGTGTAATTTTGTCCATCAAAATCAATCTTTCAAATATACTTTGATATTTATGAACTTTGGTATGTATTTTTGTCCACTCCAAACCCTTTCATGTGTACTTTTGTCCATTTACTCTTGAATATATTAATATAATCTCATAAATCTTCAGCTAGCGTAGCCAACTCTTCAATGTTCTTATCCTGTCATATACCCAAATATGAAGCTGAGCAAAAATAGATACTCTCGAATCTTTAGATATTTAGTTTGATCTAATCAGAATTAGTTCTGGGTACAAATACACCATGGTACAAGAATACGTGAGCCAAATAGTCAAACCAAGTTTAGTTTATTTAGCAGCATGAATGAACATGTTAATTTTTGGTGTTTTGAATATGATGCTGAAGTTGGCTTTTGGTTGACTCTATATTTTCGAACTCATGTGCACTACATAAAATCTATGTTCATGAATTTTGCAGGAGCAAAAACTAAAGAAAGTAGTAATAGATCCCGCCACTGCTAGAGAATTTGAGAGGCCATTCAACTCCCATGCAGAGAAGAGCTCTGTAAACAATCAAGTGCCTGAGTCCAAGCCCTCCAAATCAGATATTGGCTTAAATAGTTTGGAAGGTAAATCATCTTTCCAAGAAGATTAGAGTCTTTAAATGATGGACACAGCTTCTGCTTACATTGTTTTCCGAGTTAAATTTTCTCTCTGGCGGGCTATGAATCTCCATGACAACATATATGGGAAGTGGCCAAAATTTTTGCACTATTCAAATATTCATCGAGGTACTTTGTGACTGTGAATTTGTAAAGATGAGCACTGTAAATATTAATTTAATTGCTGCACATTGTCGAGCTATGCTGTTGCTGTTTCACCTTTTACGTCAGATAATTGTGAGAGACTAAGGGGGAAAGACCATTTTTACAGTGTTGTCGTCGTATATCTTGATGCGTACACACCCGAGAGGAAAAACTAGAAAGAATGAGAACATGTGTAACATTGAGTGTTTTTAATGCGAATTCTCGTGCCTAGTAACTTGGCTTTGCATTAAAATTGTCGCTGTTTGTAACATATTTAAGAATAACGAATTAACTCGATTAAGCATGAGAATTCCTGGAAAGTTGGGAATAAATGCACTTACTCCATTGTTGACACGGAATTAGCGTTAGTGGAAGCAGACCGCATATGTTGTAAAATGGGTGATGTTCAATCAAAGAACATTTAAGCATAATAAAAATAAAATAAAATAAAGCTACTTTGATTTAAAACGAAAAAAAAAAAGGTAGGAATTGGAAATTGAGTTCGTCATTAGAGGGCCTAATTTGAGACATGAGCTGGGTAGAAGAAGACTATTGAGCTGTAAAATTCAATGTAGTCTAATCATTCTTAAATTAAGATAATAGAATTCATATTATAAAAATTATAAATTTAATGGTGTTTTACTCTATCATGTTATTCATTTTTTCACTTTAAATTATTTTTATCTAAAAGATCAAAGGTACTTTATTATTTATATATAACAGATTTCGTTAATACTCGGGAAAATTAAAGATTTTAATGTATTTAGTTCAATACATTCAAGACTACCAAGTTTTATTTTTGTAAAACAAAAAAGATTTTATTGGCAGATTCTTTTATAAAGTTCCTTTAGGACAGTCCGATCAAAACCCATGGAGGAATAATATTGGAAAAGATGCCAACAGAGCAAGACATAGCAATTTAACTAATGAGTCTTAATGACCAAAAAAACAAAAGGAAACTAATGAGTCTCCTACTTTTTAATACTCGGGATCAGCATTATGCACTTGGACACAGTGCACCTCTCGAATAAATTTATTATAAACACACAGACTTGAAATCAAAAGCTTTATCACTATAAAATGCAAAATTTTAGTATACGAGAGAAGAAAAAATACATCCATATGCTTGATAACCAGAACATATTCTCCTCCAATTAAAAACTTAATGACAAGCAAAATCTATAAACATGAGAGATTTTGGCTTTTGCCACAAACATAGCAGATGTATACAACGAATCCCGTCACTCATTCTTGGCAGCAACAGCCTGCTTAGAACCAACAGCAAAGAATTCCGTGATGACTTCAAGGGGCATGCCCTTTGTTTCAGGGACCTTCAAAAACACAAATATCCACGAGATCAAACACACAACCGCATAAATGCCAAAGATTCCACTGAGTCCTATAGTACTGAGCATCACGGGGAGCGTGTATGTCACTATGATATCTCCGATCCAGAACACCAAAGCGCATATGGCAATGCAGAGCCCACGCACCCTTGTCGGAAAGATCTCTGAGCAAAGGATGTTTGGAACCGGTCCATAAGCCATCACAAAGCAACAGAAGTAAACAACAACGCATACAGTTGAGATTGCTGCATGGACAACACTGCCAAAATTTACGACGCTCCCAATGACCAAAATGATGAGTGACACTATCAGCACTGGAATTGTAGTGAGCAGCAGCTGCCTGCAATATTAGGGGTTGTGTAATGAGAACAAATCAAGTTGAACAAAACAAGATACTAAACATGTAGCTTTTTCAAAGACATTGACATTAATTTAGAGAAAACATACCTTCTGCCAGAAACATCCATGAGCCTCATCGCTATGGCTATACACGGAAGCATCAACAAGGTTGTTAAAGCACTGATAAGGAAAGATGCAGACTCTGAGCCGATGCCCAAATCGGCAAGGAGAACTTCAACGCCGGCCTCTGAAAGGATTTGAGGAGTGTAATATAGAACACCATTTATACCAGAAAACTGCACATCCAATATAGAAGTTGGTGTTAGTTATTGATAACAGACATAGACCACCAAGTTAATGCTGAAAGCTGGAATAGCAAACTAGAAATCCAGACAGGAAGAATAAGGTCAAACAACAACAATATATATTTCTCTTACTAATGAATACAAGAAAGCATATTTCTAAATCACTCCTCAAACTGTCTGATTAGGTAAGAATGCTGATCTTAAAGTTTCTACTACTATTTTATCACAGCACATCCTGAAATCTTGAATGTCAACATCTTTCGAAAAATTATGTTTGATGTTTTCTTTTTGTAAATTATTAAAGCCAAAACCAAGCAGTCCACAAGCGATTGTACATTCAAGTGCTAGAGCCTAGAATGAAATACCATGTCAAGAAAGCATTATCTTATTAACCGTGCAAAGGCAGAAGATAACTATAAAAGGAACCACATATTACCTGCTGAAGTAGTTGTATTCCAATTCCAACAACCAATGCATGCTTAACGCCTGGTTCGAGAAGAGCTTTCCAAATTGGCCCCTTTGACGCGGTCTCAGATGGGTGAACCATTGCAGGGCCAACTGGCTGCCCACCAATAAGCTCCTTGGAGTAAAGAGCAGGCTGGCTTACCAATGCAGCAGCCTGGACAAAGTCACCTTCGCCAGGAATCGACACAACAGATCCTTTAGTTGGGACTGGACCGGTCTCCTGGTGCAAGTAAATCCTTTTAAACCCTCCTTCCTTTTTCCCATCCTCACCTTTCTCATTCCATTTCCATGCTAGTTGCCAGCCACCGCCAATACCAGTGCTACCAACTGGTTCACCTTGCATGAGACTACTGTGACGTCTCATGCTGCTCAGTATACTGCCATGGGAAGGAGGAGGTGGCATTTCCTTTTCGATGCTTGTTGTTTGACGCGAGATCAAGGGACTTTGCAGATTGTCATCGGAGTCTCCACCCGCTTCTGATGCGTACTCCTCGCCTTCTCTTTGTAGGCTCTCCTCGTCCCACTGTTCATTTTTGGCATGAGGATCAGCTGTGCTGAACATGCTTCCAAAATGTGGAAATAGGGTGCTGCGCATGCTTCCTTGTTCAGGGAGCTTCTCATGAACGCTGCCAAATAGGGTCACAACAGGGTCCATGAGAGGCATGCTTTGGTTGACAATGCTTCCATGGCGTGACACGAGACCCAGAGAACTCTGTCCAGTAACAGGTTTTGCTAACCACGAGAGGCCAGCTTGGGATCCGTATAATCGAACTTTGTCTTTCTCTGCTGTTTGTATTTGACCTTCTCCATCCTCATCTGCAGGGCCTATTATATACTCTTCTATAGTTGTATCACCTCCAACCCCAAGACCTTCAACCAGCAATGCCATCTCACCTGTATAAAGTAACAAATTCACAAAATGATTGATCGTAACAGATGAAAAAGGTAAGAGAATATGCAATGAAATGAATTACACGCAATAAAGCAGTTACAAGATACGATGAGAGCAAAATTTATGACAATTAAGAAGGTTGTATTGTAATGAAAAAACTGGAGCATCCATGTATTACTAACCCAGAGTGTTTCAGGATAACAATAATCACACTTTGCATGTCATAGTCAAGTAAGCAAGCATATATATGATACAACTGCCCCCTAATCATTTCAACATACAGCTTGAGATTTCAATGGATTAAGTCCATAGTAAATTTCATCTATTATCTCCTATAACAGTTAACATTTGTCCAATTCCTACATAAACTCAACAAGATGGTTTAAAATTGTTATTGCTAGGCGTATCGAGGCATCAATTGTTGCCTCATCAGCTGTATTTTCCTTTGATTTTTTGAAATACAATCATTGCTACAATTGTTGCAAGGCTATCACAATTCAAATCCATCAAGATCTCTGCAGAATCATAATTCAAATGGGTTTAAGACAGGGTTACCGGCCACATCTTCCCTGCCGCGCAATCTTTGGAGAACCTTTTTAGCCTCAAGCATCTTCCCTTTGCTGACGAGCCACCGGGGAGACTCCGGCAAGAAAAGGATTGTCAACAGGAAATAAATAAGAGAAGGAATGGAAAGAATCCCAAGCATTACTCTCCAGTTAGGAGAGGCACTGAATGAGAACCAGAAAACCAGACAATAGGACAGAAACATGCCCCCAGAACCACTGAATTGGGGAAGTGTATTCAAGGATCCCCTAATCTCAGATGGGGCAGTCTCAGATATATAAACAGGAACAAGAGTAACAGCAAGACCAATCCCAAACCCATCAAGTAACCTTGCCAGGCACAACACATACACATTAGGGGACCATAGCATCACCAAACTACCCAAAAAATAGAGCAATGATGAGATTATCAACATGGGCCTGCGCCCAAGCCAATCCGAGATGGGACCGGAGCACGTCGTGATCACGGTCGCTCCGATGAGGGACATGGCCACCACAAGCCCTTCCACAGTTGTTTGCAAAGCAAGGTCTTTCTTAATGTAAACAACGGCACCTAAAACATAATAAAAGGGAACAATAACACAGTATCAGCCGAAATTGAAGATTGATTATGTCAGATCAGGCAAAAGGGGCATGCTAATGAAGTGAATCTGAGTGTGTTACCAGCAATAGTAGCATTATCCCATCCTTGAAGAAAATTGCCTATGGAAGCGGCAATAGCCACCAGTACTGCACCTTTCATCTTTCTCTGGAATTCAAATTGCGAACTTCAAAGGGAAGAACCTGCTTAAGTAAGGAAGGAACAAAAATCATGGGATAGAAAAAAGGAAAAACAATAAACAAAAATTGGGCAAAAAAAACTTAGAGAAGAGCAATGAATAGAGGTACAGGTAGTTGAGACTACGAGAGGGGTGAGGTTGATTGAGTATCTATCTAGCTATCAATAATTCAATTGAATTGAATCCAATTTTGGTGAAAGTAACATAAAACCAATCATCTCCTTCAACTTGACACTAACCAATTAAATTACCTGAATAAACAGATCTCTAATCAAACGCAGTGTCCCACTACACCAACAGATAGAGAGAGATAGATAGAAAGATGGAAAGGGAAAAAAAAGGAAGAAAAAAGAGGTTTTGTTTGTTTGAATCGGAAGAGACAGTGTTAAAGACTCTAGCTTTGTATGGTGTTGAGTTCACAGTTCTCTCACCTATGTGACTGTGAGAGAGAGAGAGAGAGAGAAAAGAGAAAAGAGAGAGAAACGGAATCACGTCAAGGGTAGTCACCACATCTTGTACTCACTCTATTGTTGCTTTCTATATTTTCCTTTTATTTTATTTTATATTTTTATAGCAACATATAATTATTGTAAAATGAAGGATGATATGCCAATTTTGGCTGCAATAATCCGTTTAAATAAGTTTTAAATTTAAATTTTATCTAATAATTAATAAATAACAAACTCTCGAATAAAACTCACATTCATAGTAAAATAATATTTGATCTACCAGAATTGATACCGTACCAAAAAAAAAAGTGAACGATGGTAGAATTAAGAATATTAAAATAAAGAGTTAAAAAAAAGGGAGTGAAATGGGGATGGGTGGGTTGATGGAATCTGTGTGCATGGGGACAAAGAGAGTTCCAGCAAGAGCCAGATCATATCACTAGAAAAACTAGAATTGAAAATGAAATACCAAAAAACAAACATAAACATGAGATCCATCATCACCTCAACTTTCTCTTGCATCATTATTTTACAGTTAGAAAGGAAAACAGCAATTATCATAATCATGTTATGCTACATCTTTTTATTTTCTTTTTTTGTTTTGTTTCCACTTTCTACCTCACATGAATTAATTGTGATTCCTGAAATTCATATTTCATTTCGCAAAGTAATTGTATGTACATATGGCAAAATTGGCAATGGCACGAGAGTTTTACTAGCGCCACTGATTCTCATTTCAGATACCTTTCTAAAACTACCTTTCCAGTTTCCACACTCCAAAATCACCATTTAACCAAGCAATTCCAAGCACACACTCTCTCTCTTAAATAAAAAAACAAAACCCCTCTCCACCATTCATCATTGGTATGGCATATTCCAACGGACAAACTCAGCTCTTTTTTTCTTTATTATTTTTATTTTGTTGCAATTAGTTCTTGGCATGTTCTTTCCAATCAAGTAGGAAGAACCGGGGATAGAAGACGGGATCTGGTCGACATTTCAAAATGCTAAAATCTTCAAATATCTCAGATGTAACTTATTCACGTTATTGTAGAAAAATTACCCGAATAAGTAGGAATTTTTATATATAATATACAAAATAAATGTTTTATTTTTTGGAGTAAAATAGGACGTTTAAAACGTTATGGACTAAATTAGGATTCGATTGTATTAGTCAAAATAAAATAAGTTCAAAATATTGAGTCAGGAACTCATTTCGTATCTTCGAAGATAATGAAATTCATTGGAGAGGACTTATCGATAAGAGAGACAGGTTCAATCGACAAGACTCATCGAGAAGAGGGGAGGTAACCGAAACGACGAGGAAGTTGCTAAACAAAGACAATTGATGGCAGTTATAGCGTTATTTAAAGCGCGGAACAGTTACTCAAAAATGCATGCACATAAAAAATATGTTAGGATTTGATTGGTTAAAAAGTCTTATAAATAGTCAGAGATCTCACACACTTATATTTCAACGAACTTCTAAATCTGTTAAGAACTTTTTTTTTTGTATGATTCTTTTCATGTCTTCTACTTTTCTTATAAATTTCTTGTAATCTTTTCCTTTCCACAAATTTATCTTTTCAACAATGTTGTTCTTTTCATTTTCTTTAAAAATTCTGTATTTTGTATTTGAATTCAAAGTCCGTCAATCTTGTTGAAGACACTTTATGGTTTTCTTTAAATTAAAAATCATTTTTTCATTTTCAGTCATTTTATTTCCAAAGTTATTTTTCTTACATTTCAGATTTTTCTTTGTCATTTTAATTAAGTAAAAAGATCTTTGATGCACTTTCAAAAACTGATACCTATAAGAGAAGTAGGTTTCGCTCCCATATCACTAGATATCAAACCTTTTTAAATTTATGAAAAATCTGTATAACAGACTAAAAACGTTAAGAACTAAAATAATACTTTATCCTTCAAAAAATTTAAATTAGTAACTTTTTTTAAAAATTTTCAATTTAAATTATATCTCATTTAAATTTTAAATTGCTATGATTGAAATCGTATTGAGTTAATGTTTTTTAATCCAATTTTCTTTAAGTAACTGCAATTTGTATAATATTAATTTGAATTTATTTTTTACTAGTGTTAAATCCGTGCGATGCACGGGCTTATATTTAAATTTGATAAGTTAAATTAAAAATAATATTTTATAACCATATATTTTTTAAATTTAGTATAACACTATCATCGTCGTTATATAATAAACGTGTTAAATATGTTGTTTTATCTTTATTCAAAGTAAAATATAAATAGAAGAATTTGAAGTTTCTAATATTCTTGAACCATAAGGAGGGAGACATGAAAAAAATAAGAACATATATAACTGTAATAATAGCATGTTAATTTTACACTAAATTTTATATCAAAAAGCTAATAAAAATTTATCGATCGATAATCTAGTATCTTACTAACTTCATTAGAAAAGCAATTGGCATAGGATGTTGTGCTCCTTGTTACACATTTCATTTCAAATCTAAAAAAAGAGTTATAGATAAATTAGTTATATCTATAGTAAATATTTGTACAAAAGTATAAATCATAACATGCTATTAAAATAAAAATAATATTATTCTTACCTAAATATTATTAAAAACCTCTTTGAACACGACATTTGTTGTTGATGACTTTGGATTGCCGTCTTCGTCTAGAATTAAAACCCTAAAGCCACTGCGACTCTTAACTCTTGACAAAGCAACATAAAGTTGTCCATGGGTAAACACTGATTTTGGCAAATAAAGCCTTACATGTGATAATGATTGACCCTGACTCCTGTTAATGGTCATTGCAAAGTATACTGTTAATGGAAATTTTCTCCGTTGGAACTTAAATGGCAATCCTGAATCTGAAGGGATCAAGTTCATTCTTGGAATGTACACTTTATCTCCAATATTTCTACCGGTCACTACCATCGCTCCATATACGTTGCTACCAAGTTCGTTAACTATTAATCTTGTCCCGTTGCATAAACCTTAAGTCTGGTCTATATTTCGCAGTAGCATTACAGCGACTCTTGGCTTCAAAGTCAACTTGTGATTGGGTAGTCCCGAACATTTGATGTCATTTATGAACTCTGGTGTGAACCACTCTTGTTGTACATCTTCATTCTCATCAGCTTGACATGTTGTCTCAGAGCTCAAATACTCCTTTTCCATCCCTGGAAAGATTGTCAAGACAAAATCGTTTACCTTCTCGACACTCTCAAGTGTGGGGGCAAGAATTGCCCTACTCTGAAAATACCTGTAATCTGACATGTTTTGCAACAAATTTGGATATGCAAAGTCTACCAAATGAGAAAGAGTGTCATCAGTAGTTATAATCAATAGATCATCTGGAATTTCAACTTCTGATTCATCACCAACAACAGAGCCAATATTTCCATTTCCAACATCAAGTATCCAATTAGCAAATCTCTTCATTTCACCTTCATCTTGATCCGAAGAAGACATTAGAAGTCTCATATTCGTATGCAGTTTCAGAACCTTACAAAATGACCACAGATGGGATGAGTTAATAGTGG
This sequence comes from Arachis hypogaea, assembly GCF_003086295.3. Taxonomy (NCBI): domain Eukaryota; kingdom Viridiplantae; phylum Streptophyta; class Magnoliopsida; order Fabales; family Fabaceae; genus Arachis; species Arachis hypogaea. The sequence continues at coordinate 101,823,185 of NC_092052.1, read as the reverse complement.
ATGCCAATATATCGTGTCTACTTCCTTTCGGAATCACCGGAAGTATCTGTCTGAAATCACCTCCTAGAACAACAACCTTACCACTAAATGGTTGATGTGTCTTATGTTGATCGGTAACTGACATAAGATCCCTGAGCGTCCGATCAAGTGCTTCAAAGCACATTTTATTGAGCATTGGAGCTTCATCCCAAATTATTAAGCTACTTTGGATGAGCAGCTCAGCCTTCAAACTGCCATGCTTAATGTTGCAAGTAGATTCATCAGTAATTGTAATGGGTATTGAAAATCTAGAATGAGCCGTTCTGCCACCAGGTAGGAGTAAAGAAGCAATTCCATTGGATACGATATTAAAAACAATTTTTCCTCTAGACCGAATAGCAGAAGAAAGTCCATTCCAAATAAATATTTTACCACACCCACCATGCCCATAAACGAAGTAAAAACCACCAGAGTCTGTAATAACAGCATTGAGTATCTCATCAAATATTAACCTTTGCTCATGAGTCATCTTTTATTCCGTATATAAGTTTGTATGAGTCAACTCATTTGTGTCATATGCTAACTTCTCCTCTATTAGCTTATTCTGAAAAAGGCGAATATCAGACATCTCAGGATATGGCATTGATTGATAGTCTCTTAAAGATCTCGCATTGCTGTTGAATATCTTCTCAATCTCAATAAGGCAGAAATTTTTCAATTCGTCATCAGTCATGTTTAGTCCTAGCAAAAGCATATGGTGGTTTTATGAAATATTTAATAAGTAATTCAAAAATAAAACTATTAATATTATTAATAAAAATAAAGATAATAAGAGAATACAATCTTGATATAAAAAAAAGACATAGTAAAATACCTTGGTTTTTCAAAGCTTTTCTCCTCATATAGTATTCCATCATCTAATAATGTCCAAGTTGCATTCCAAATACGCTCTGGGTTGCTAATGCTATTAGATATCAGTAGCATCACAAATAGTCCCATGGAATAGCAAGCATCTTGGAAGCTAGAATATGTAATTCTATTAACTGTCCTAATAGACTCATATGTTGTGCAACCTCTCTGAACAGCTAACAAAATTCTCATATAATAAATATCACTTGTATCCAGTGAAACATAATTTAACCTCCCGATAGAATACCCTCTTTTGCGTGGATGACATTCCCTTGATTCTCTATCATAAACAAATTGATTTGGAAACTCAGCATACGTCAAAGTTTGACCTGCTTCAAAATTTTTATTGGCCTCCATCCATGCTAAGAACATCGTACATTTTTCTTCCTCTTCTTCCACGATTTCTTCAAGATCGTCATCATCTTTAAAGATGATATTTTGCTCTTCAGGCAAATGAAAGGTTAATCTCATCATTGAAGGCCACCTTTGATGAATATCATACGCTAAGGTTCTCCACACAGCCTCACATGCAGACAAATATCTGCAATCATAAAATTGTTTGATCTCATCAATAACCTGAGCATCCTCTCCACTGGAAGCTTCCTTTGTAACTCCAACTGCTACCCTGTCTGGACCTTTATTCACGTACTTGAACAAATATTTGATAGCATTCGATTTGTTGCAGTACTCTACATTAACATGCGCTTGATAAGACATCAGCAGATATGCATTGTATGGAACCACATTCCTATTATCCATATGGACTCCCTTCTTCTCAGTAACCACCCATGTGTCTCGTCTTCTATATGATGGGTATCCACTATCATCGATAACTGTGATTTTACTGAATGTCTTGGGATAATATTTGGTGCAGTACCCATCTTTCATGCAGGAAGATTTTGAGAATGCTCTACCACATGGTCCATAAATCATATATGTAGATACATCTCTAAAAAATTTTGGGTGCCGAACAGGATCTGGAAACTCTGAAGATATTAACTGATCAATTTGAGTTGTCGTTGTTATCTTATGGTCTCCACTTAACTATAAAAGAATGTGAGCATGTGGTAGACCTCTTTTTTGAAATTCCACCGTATACATCCCTTATACCAAAAAGATAAAAAAAATTTATTTGTTATATTTAAACTATCTATTTTATGTATGTGCTTTGATAAATTAAGGGTGATAATAAAAAATCAACAATATGTTAAGTAAGAAAATATTTTGCCATTTATTTTATAACAATCTAAAGGAATATTTCTCTAAAAATAAGGTTGGATGATGAGCAATACCTGCATCTAGCACTCCAAATGGAATTCCTTTCTTAAAATCCGAGATTATCATGTCAAGCTTAATTTTGAACACTCTACACGATATATCCAGCTGGTCTTCAACCTTTAAGTTCCTTAGATTGTTAACCCTGCCAATCTCTTGCCAACTCGAGTTACATGTCATTGTGATGAAGAGGTCTGGATATCCATATTTCTTACAAATTGACATAGCATCTTGACAATTATTAAACATGTATCTCAATCCACCAGTGAAGGATGCAGGTAGGATGATACGTTTACCTGCTTTAGAAGCACGTGTCTCACCCCTAACAACTGCATCTTGAATTCGTTTGTTTATATCACTCCTCACCTTGGTTTGGTTGTTTCGATAGTAGGTCAACCTTTGTGCTTCAATCATAGAAAATCAATCAACCAAGAACTGCTGAAATAATCTTCCACCATTGACAATGGTTGCATACTCGACCTTTCTCTCTTGTATTCTAAATGCTATGAACTCCCTTAAACTCACACGCTGTCTCTTTCTATTTTCATCAGCCCTATGAGATTCTCGCAAAGGAATGTCTTCTTGGTAGCCATCTTCACCGTAAGGAAACATCATAGGGTACTGAAGAGGAATAAATGCGGTGTGTGTCTCATGAATCCTTTGTAGATGTCCGGACTTTAATTGAACTATAATATCATGCCCTGCATCTCCATAATCAAAATCTCCTACTATTAAAGCTGCGACCTCGTTAGAAGATGGTAAATTATAGACTCTCGCGTCCTTTGATCTTTTCCGGTACAACCGTAGCCTTATATTTGCGATATCTCCTTGATTCAGGTAGTTTGTCACTATCCTAAATGTGTGAGCAAGAACATTATGTTGATCGATCATGTCCTTGAGATCTAGAACTAAGGATTGGTCAATGTTGTTGTTGGTTGTTCTTGAACTGTATATAACATCAATTGAAAAATATTAGTATTCATAATTAACCAAAATCAAAGTACGAACTACCTAAATATATTTTTAATTAGTTTGGAATGCATGATACAAACCTGAAAATCTCTATCCTGTTTGAGACCTCATTTTCTGTATCATAAATATATAACTGCGCGAATTTTGGTCTTTGTCCCTCAATTGGCACCAAGCTTCTAATTTTATGGTAGTTTTGTCCACTCACAATGAACTGAGGAGGACCTGTCCCATCATTGATGGAGGTCTCTATTTTACCTCCGAGGGACGTGAAGCAAAACATGCTATTATAAGTTCTTATATTATCCTTAAAGTATTTGCTTCTCTGGTCTGCTCCAGATATTAAACCTTGCAAGAGCTGAGGTGGACGTTGCAAAAAAGGCAGTTGTACCTTCCCTCGCATACAACATATTGAGAACTCAATATTGGATCCTGTTTTGGACTTCTTTGATCTCTCCTCATACCACATCATGGCGTCGTAATGCCGACAAAAAAATTATGGGTCACCAATATCTATCACATCTAATAATCACCAAGATAATAAATTATCTTTCAGTTATATCTGCAACAAATACTTTATATAAAAATATATCTTTCTTTCACCATGTTAAGTATAAAAATAATATTTATAAGAGATTACCGAAGACTGCAATTTATGGATTAAAAAGATGAGATCATATAATACAATTTTATTGTGCCAACCTCAAGGTTTAAGTTTTACATGCACGCTAATCAAACAATAAGAATTACAATAAATCAATGTTCAAATACAAAAATTATAATATATAACCATATCTTAGTTTGAATTTTAAAAACTTGAACACTAAACAATGATTTTTTGTTTATAAAAAGCATAACAATAGTAAATAATAAAGTGCTGATATTGCTATTTCTTAGATTACCTGTATTCTCAGCAACATCAAATATGGCTGGATATTCAATTTGCACAGAATCATCTAATATAGTCGTGTTTTCAGTAATATTCTCAACTTCAAAAATTTTTGAAAGATTTATAGTCAATTCCTTCAAGAATGTTTTTCTTTGTCTCAGGTATCTTCCTTTTTCAGCTATGCACACTTCTTCTAATTCTTTAGTATCTAAATTTGAATTAGATGTATTTGCTCCTGTAATCATTAGAGATAATAAATCAAGCACTTTATATTATAAATAAAGAAAAATGAATATATGTTAAATGTTTGAATCAGCCGAGTTATGAATATATATTATGAAAGTAGCATTAAAGATAAAAGAAGTAAAATTTTAGCTTTGTGATAATTACAATCTATCATGCTTATCTTACCATGTCTCTTTTGAAGTAGCATAATCTTCCTATTCAGTCTTGCATCCCTTTGCAATCTAATTCGATTTGTGTACTCCAATGAATCTATAATAAATATTTAGCATATACCAAAGATTGTTTTTAATAGACCAATTGAAAAGTTAAATGTTTGGTCTTTAAATAATAAAAGCATATTAACATACGCTGGCTTTGCAACTGGTCGATATTGTTTGATGTTTGTTGGAGCTGTTGTTGACTTGTCTGATGACATGGGCTATCATATGCTTCGCGTGTGATACCCGAATTACTAATATCACTAACATTAGAATATCATTCTTTTTCACCTACAAAGTGTAGATTAGTAGTTGGAGACCTTGATCAATATGGTATTGGGTTATTATCTAATAAGATAACTCGAGATATTAGTTTTGAACATATTTTCTATTAAAGTTTATAATTGAATAAATAGTAGGAAAATCAAAATACATAAAGTGCATGTAAATTCACATAAGCAAGTTCCAAAAAAAAATCATCCAAAAATCAACCTGTATTGATGCTATTTGTAATGTTCGACAACACCGATTGAAAATGCACACCATTGGAACCATCACTCGAATTTCCTGTAATTTTTTCATAAACAAATTTAGTAACATATTACGAAAACAATGTAAATTAATAATTTATTACTTGTCGATAGCTAAATAATATATAAAAAATATTGTATTTTATGGGCTTTCATTCGGCCAAAATACTCATGACATATTAGTTATTTTTTGTATGAAATCTACCTTGAATTGTGGTCCGCTTTGTATTTTCTTTGTCTTTTAATATCAAATTTCTCTTCAATCTTGCTTCTCTTTGGACTTCTTGCATCTTTTAATATATACCTGAAAATACCAAATAAATAAATTTTTTAACTAATTAAAAATATATATATACATTATACATAATACATTTTTATTATCAATTTTTTATATTATTAAAAAAAATAAAGTACACAGGAGTACACATATGACAGTGTTTGTTTTTGGTATACATGGCCATCAAAACATAGACACGGGAGTACAAAGGAGTATATGTATGGTGTTATTTACTGAGACAAAAATGATAAAAGACATGGTCATACACAAATACCCATTAAAAACATGTATTTTGTGT